>NW_027106339.1:1278776-1279382 GCF_000696795.3 Halyomorpha halys | reverse complement strand
ATTTGATTAATTTAAGTCTTTATTACATCAATTAATGACACTTACAGTTATCGAATAATTTTTTTAGTTATATATTTTTTATATTAACTATAGCTATGATATCAGCTAATATGTTCTAGTATAGATATATTAGGTATGATTGAAGCTCAGTCAGTATTCAAAGGCATTTATCACCATCGCTGTGGATTGCCTTATATTATATTTTTAAAAAAACAGTGATATTAGGGTAAGGAGATAATATTGTAAGTGTAAGTGAAGAAATACAAATATTTATGAATTATAATCATTGATAACTTATCGTTATATGAACATTGTAAGGAAAAATTGAGACTGCCAGGAAGGGTATAAGTTAATGTTACAATATTTGCAATGCACTAAGTATTTCTGTCGGTTGTGCATTTATGTTCAAAGACACATATTTTTTCTTTTATATTTATGATAGTTTTTATTATATAATAATAATACAACCAAACACAATTAAGGGCAATAAATATTAGCGTTTTAAGTATTCATTCATATCATATATACAGACTAAACTAGAGAAAAAGAAGAAGACTAGAATAAATGACAATAATATTTTTAAAAAAATTAAATGTACGGCATATA
>NW_027106339.1:1274871-1277035 GCF_000696795.3 Halyomorpha halys | reverse complement strand
AATAAAAACTGATTATTATCAACAAAATAATTTATATACGAAATGAAAAAATTAAATGTAATAATTATAAAATAAATACATCTGACATACATTCGCACCTGTTTACACGAGGCGATATTCTGATAATTCTTAGATTTCCAAAAAGTAGAATGAATTCAGAGTTTTTTACAGAAACGGCTTTTTCGACAGCAAAAACATCCCAAGCTACATGTTATATTTCGAAACAGACAGAAACCTGTTGTACTAAAATATAACATTATAAAAATTTTAAAATATGAAAATTGTGATTTACCAAAAAAAAAAATAGCATCAAGGGGTACAAAAACGAGAAAAAAGACTCACTGCTGGTCTAAAAAATGAAATTAGGTAATTGTTTGGGCAGTACGAAAGAAAGAAGTTAAATATACTGGTAAATGGAAAACAAATATTTAATAAATTAATAATCACTACCACGTTGTATTAGAAACTTGACTTTAATACTAAGTACATAAATTATGAGAACATTATGGAATTAATTCAGAAAATGTTTAAGACTAGAGGTGAGCTTTTGAATTTAAAATAAAAACCTTGTTTAAATGATATTATATAGACATACAATAATATCTAAAGGAAGAAGGACGAAAGAATGATTCATTTTGACAGAGGTACTGGTTTAAAGTCGTAACGAAAAAAATATTTGTGTGAACATTGGTGTACCCAGGATCAAAACTAGGGGCAGCCATAATCAATCAGGTCGGAAGTAAGTCATAACCCATTAGGTTGTTACATTTCAGCATGGAAACGGCGAATGAAACCAAAATTTCAAGAAAATTATATGTAAAGTCACAGTGCTTTTTTAGCTACTCAGTATTTCCTCACAAAGTGTACCCTTAACCCTTCATGGATTGTAGCGGTACAGATTTTAACTTTTATTAGCTATTACAATTAGTATTTGCTTGAAAATTTTTTTTTTAAATTAAATTAGTAATGTTTTGTCAATTCTAGAGGGAGGGAGCTGCCCTCTCCTGCCCCCCGTTGGGTACGCCCATATGAACATATATTAAAAGAAAGAAAAATGTAATAGATATGGAATGGTAATGAAATGGTAAATATGAGGTTAGTTAATAGGTTAAATAAGTTATTTTTGTATATGAAATGTGCTTTACAATTTTTATTAACAGAGTTCAATTATAATTACTTGAAATCAATTGTACAATTACGAACCATTAAGCTATTGAAAATGTTTCAAGCAGACGGTATTTAATCCAGTCAGTCATGTGTATTTGTATTATCAGACAGAAGAAATCAATATGTAAATAAAGACACGTTTTCTATTCTATTCTAACTAGTTTTTTTCTTTTGAGCTTGAAAGATTCTCGTTATACTTTTTAGAGCAATATTTTTTGTTTTTCAATCAATGGAATGTTGTTATTTTGTTATTTGTTGGTAGGTTTAAACATTTTACCACATCTCTATTAATTTTCCTAGATTTCTGTTCGTTCTGGAAGCTGTATATAGTTAGATAATGGTTAGATTATGTTTTTAATAATTCTATTACTTTCCCAATTCAACTACAAGCTATTATCTAAAGAAACATACAGGAGTGGATCCGGAAATTTCTTCCAGTCCAGCTAATGCTACTACTAATCTTACGTAGTCTCCAGGTCTTTTCGATAAGTCAATCCAAAATTTAAGTATTTATATGCTACACTTTTGATTTACGAATCTATTTTATTATATTTTGGTAATGAGAACGAAGCTTCGAACATATACATCTGGAATTTGCATTTTAACGAAGATGAACGAATATAAAATATTATATCAATAGTAATCTCCAGCAAAGCTTTTAGCAGATCAAGCTGACGTTTAAAGAATTTAAAAGATAAGAGAGTTGTTAAACAATCATTAAACAACATCTAAAATCATTTGATTCTGTAGTCTTGGTTTAGAATATACTATATGAAATATTCAACAAACTAATTCGAAATGGTTCTCCCTATATTTTAGGTTATAATAAAATGTAAAGTTTAATTCTTCAATAGCTGTAATTTTTGTCCTCCTTTCTTCAATACCATTTTTGATATAATAGAATACTGAACCAGATTCATCGATTATGATATTGTATTTTCATAAATGTGGAAGATTAAATAATGTTTTCAAAAAATTTATTTAATCTTAATTATAA
>NW_027106339.1:1256041-1274356 GCF_000696795.3 Halyomorpha halys | reverse complement strand
TTTTTCGTGAAATCACATCCCTTAACCTCCGACACTTATGATGATTGAATCTCATCACGTTTAAACCAACCATTGCTAGAGTTTGATTTTTTTTTCTCGGAATTTTATGTAATATTTTAATTATTCTTCTCCACTAACTCTTATTATTCTTAGCAACGCGTATTATGCCGAGTTAATGAGGCTATACCGTTCCTATCCCTGTCAGTATATCCTAGAGTCCTTCCGACATACCAGGTGATTAGAACATAGTGCCCCTCCTATAACCTAAAAAAAGGTTCAAAAAAGATTTCAAATCCTCTGTTCAATCTCGGGATACCAGGTCCCGTCCATCTGACTTTTACTCTCTATTCCACTGATTTATCATAACTGTCTTTGTTCAAAACCGTCGTTTTTAAAACCAAACAAAATAAATTTAATATTGTACACATGTATGTATCATTTGCAAATATTGGAATAGTTTTTTTTTTCCAAGATAGAAAAATAATCACTATACAATTATACTGCAAGTTTTAACCACGGCCTCAATGCTTTGGACAGATAATTATGAAACTAGAACTGTTTTAAAGGGAGTGAATCCCAGAGTAATAAAACTATTTTTCAACCCTCTTATCCTGCCTTCAAGTCAAAAATTAAAAAAGCAGTAATGCTTAATTAATTCATATTTTATTGTGTATTTATTATTTACTATAATTTATATATTTATTATAACTAGAAGGCATTATAAGATGACTAAAAAAGGTTCATATGGTGGAACAAAATAATAAAAGCTACTTTTCATTTCTATTCATCTGATTAGCAATAGTACTTAATGAGTCTAATTTGGTACATGCTGACAAGAATGAATTATTTTTTTTAAATACTATGTAAATACTCCATTAAGATCAATTGAAATCATTGAAATTTGTCGAAAAAGAAAAGTTTATTAACAAGGCTTTATAGAGTTCTTGAATTAATTATAAAAATAAGATTTTACTTCTGAGCATCTTTAAATCAGCCATAATCATTTTTGCGAAATTGACCAGCAGATTATTTTCCTATATCCTTCAAATAATAACAATTGTGCCAGTTCATGCTATATAATAATATTTTTTAGGTATATTAATAGAAATTGCATTTTATTCCTCACATTAAAAGATATATAAAACGAAATAAATTATAACCATGAAAAATGCATTATTCATTCCTATATCATAATAGTGTATCTCATTTCACCTAAACACTTTGTCTCGTTTTAAAATGTTTTATTGATGAACTATTACTCTTAAACAAAGTGTTTAAGTGCATAAGAAGAAAAACAAATTATATTTCATTATTCTACTGCTCTAACGATATCACCCCATGAGTCTAATTGATATCGAAACCTCAGCCAAGGCTCCTCGACTAGTACCTAATCGATTCATCGAACCCGCCTCTGAGGCGACGAAACGAGACGACAAGGAGGGCAATTACTCTCAAGATGGCTGCTAGGTAATGATCCTGGCAGCTAATGACACAGGACGAAGAGGACGGAAGACAAGATGGCGGCAGGACACGTCCTGATGATATATGCGTCCTGGACGAGATGCCTCCTGAATGGAGACAAGGTTCCTATCTCAATCTCTGTGATGTCTATGGGAAAGGAGGACATCTCCCGCCTATCTACCATCAACTTCCTCTCTTCGTTTCCTTATTTCTGTCCGTGCTCCTCCGGGTACAGTTAGTTGAGGTAACTCGATCCTCGGAATCTGCTGCATCGGAGGATTTATTGTCTAGAATCATCGTTAACCCTCAGCAATCGTTTATATTGATGATTTAATTATTACGATACGCAGACAAGATAAAGTCGAAATTTAAGAAGCTTTGTTTTGCTCAAATGCAATTAAGACAAATGGCACCATTGCATTACCCCACAATAGATTTGCTCTCTATAAAATAGGTTTTCTGTCAGGAAAAGGTCGTTATAAAAATGGGGGTTTAGAGTTTCGAACGGGGCCCGGACTTCCTGTACCGACGGGAACTACAGTTGGTTGCACAGACTAACATGTGCCCTCTGTATACATTATATCACTCGACTCTTCCGGACCGGCGGATAAAAAATAATGGCCGACAATAAATAAATCAGAGAATGGCGACGCTAAAAGGAAACTGCCATTATTTATTCGGACTGATTGTACCTGGAGTCCATCAAGGATCTTCGCTGGGCAATGTATTGTGCAACTTGTAGGCATTTGAAACTTCTCGCTAAGATAGTTCTCGAGTGCAGCATTATAGTTTTAACTTTTATTTCTATCACTATTGCGTACAACTATGCCGTTAATAGTCAATATTACTGATTCATCCATATTCTTCTCTACTACAACAACAATTAAGTCAAAACTATGCATTTATCGTTTGAATTTTTATCATGGGTTAACCCAATAGTAATTACTTTGTGTGTACCATACCCAATTTCGTTCAGTGCATCATAGTAAACTTCTTTCTAATGTATTTCTTGTTATACTCTCACTTAATACCCGTCTTTGACATTTTTCTAGCCTAACTTCGTTTCTAAGTTAACTTTGCTGTTCTAAATCACTTTTCAATATGTTCAAAGTTGGACTTGCGCCTAACAGAAGCAAAGTTTCTTTTGGTAGAATTGTATGAAATGACATCTTCAAACAAGTTCTTAAATTTATCAAGTGAGTAAGTTCTAAAATTAGTCATTTCTTTGATTCAAGAAGATGAAGAATTAAATAAACAAATTAATATGAATAAACAAAATATTGTCCGGCATGTCAAAAATTATCAATTGATTTAAGTCTAAATTAGAAATTATCTGTTCCATTATATCTCTCACAATAATGCAAACATAAAGTTGTTAGAAATTTGCAAACACCCTACTTTGCCTATGCACCGATGATATGAATTGGGTAAGGTCATTATAGATTATCAAATAAATACCCAAATAATCAACATGGATAAAATGCATATATATATTTATATGTAACTCACACATAAGTAAACAGAGATAAGGGAGAGAGGGATATATAGGTAGAAGTTCCCACGAAGCGAGAGTGTGCCCTGACTGCCGATACAGGGATTAGTAGGATCATTAAAGGACTAACTAGGGATCTTCTCCTCACACCACAGCATGCCAAAACCGAGTCTAGATCGAATATTTAATATAGGAACATTGTAATATCGATATTTCTAAGGTCGTTTAACAACACCAACAATATGTCCCATCTTATTAATTCCTTTATCCATCTGATTTCTATTTTCTGTATCATCAAGATTATTTAAATAAGAAAGACATTTAAAACAGGAACAATACCCGCCAATTCCAAGTTTTACATTCGAGGTTCCATTAAAAATAAAAAAAAAATATTCTTATTTAGCTTTTTTTGAATAGTGGCTCGTGTGACAAATTTTTTTTTTAAATTTTGTGTTTAAAATATTCTATATATTAAACCGTAGATTATAGTACATTTTTAATAACACTAGTGACATTAGGTTACGGTACTATAATTGGTATAGGTAAAATTCTAAATAAAATCAAAACTTGATTTTTCTTTCCCCGCGTGTGTGTGTCGCTATTCAAGCAAAGCAGCGATATGGAGAATTGCATAAATTAAAATTTTAAATTTTAGGCCAAAAATAATTTTTCAATTGACATTCGATTTGAGGCTAAAACGAGGAAAACAGATTGGCTGAAACCTTTTAAAAATACTAGATTCATAATCAACATCTATAGTTTTTTATATTTAAAAATTATCTTTTCACCTATTTTTGCTCTGAAATCTTTTGTATACGATTAGCCTTGATAATGAAACAAATTATAATAAACTGACTTTTTTTTTCATATATATCCCGAATTGATTCATTGAATTATGGAAATCACAGATTATTTTTCCCAGAAAAAAAAATCATGGTAATGTTTTTTTATTTATTATTCTGTGACAATGTAATGCCAATAGACACAAGAAACAATTAAAAGATACACTACTTAAAGTAAATTATCTTGTATTAAAGACACAGGATACTTCTTTAAGTTAATAATTTCTCTATTTTACCAATATCTTCAATAAAAATATATAGCTTGTATAAAAATTGTTATAGTTATATTTTTTCCCCCGAAGTTATTAATTATTTAATAGATAACCTTCTAATATGTTATAATATGGATATACTAAGAGTAGAAAATAGTGATGTACATTAAGTTTATAATGTTGTTCTATTATTTTTTCTTATTCTTGTTTTCTTTTATCTACTATTAATATGGTTTATGTCATTTCATTAAATAGAAAAAAAAAAGAATTTATATACAAACATTAGATTTGAGAAAATATTATTGCATAATATTTACAGTTTTAGTTGACAAAAAATCACACTTTATTCATAAAAATACAGTTCTTTAATAACATGATTAATCACGTCTAAAATATTTCATTAATTTCATAGTAAAAACATATGAACAAATAATTTTTAAATTTAATATTAGTTATAGTAAATATTATTAATAATTAATAACTAATAATAAATCCAGTATTTGTTTAATACTTTAGTCAGATTGTTCTCCTCTTTTAGTCGGGTGTTTTGCTTTTAGCTTGGAATCGAATGCTAATTTTAATATTTCTTTAAAAATTCTTATAATTTTTTCTTATATTCTTCTTATATTACAATATTTTTTTTAAAAATACTATTATAAAATATTTTAAATCTAAATATCTAAATTTTCCAAAAATAATAAATAAACTGTAATACCTAAATTTAATTAAATTCATTATTTTCCCTTGATATTACTTCGTAAGATTATTAATATCAATAAAAGGGTTTAATGTTCTGAAAATATTGAGGCCAATATCACACTAGAGGGGCATTAAACAATAACAAAAGAAACAAAATTTGATTTTGTTTGAACTAAATTATTGTTGCCTCTTGCTGGCTCAAGTGTTTTAATGAAGTTCGCTACCACAACTTGCGTGATTCCCTACCATATCTCTACTATTGTTAGTTTATTAGTTTCCATGTTCTCAGCTCTTGTAAATTACCAGAAGGGTTAATTGTTCTCACAGGTCCGCTAAGATTATTTCAAAAACGTTCTAATGCATAATACGATGTTATGGATCAAGTAATCTTAAACCCTCAATTTTTGTATCATTGTCCACTACTTCTGAAACTATGATTTTACTAGTTTTACAATAAGTAAAGAATTTATAGGAGAATATATTGATTTGTTTAGGATGTTCTGAGATCATAAAATGATTACGTTTACAATTTTTTTTATATATTTAATGAATTTGTATTGCAAATCGTTATTTGATCCTCAGCTAAGGAGAAGAAAAAATATACGTACTTCAAGACCGAGAAGCGTAAACAGCATTTTTAATAACAATAACAAGGAGGTGGTTTTCTCTTGATATTTCATAAATTATTCATCCTTCCACTCATTCCTGAATTTATTCCAGATGAATTTAAGAACAGGAGGAGAAAGAAACGGAAAAAGTATTCCGTTACCGGGGGCTGATAAAATTATTCCAGTTTCAGGTGGCGAAGTATAATGGAGTAGCAAGTGGAGGAGAAGATGGAGGGGTTGCGGAATCCGAAACCTCTTAAGGGAACAGTGTGTTTTTTCCATTCATTTTAAAAAGGCGAAGGCCCTATGTTTTATGTTCAGACTAACACCGGTTACAATTGGAAGGGTTCCCTTTATGCATAATATATATATATATACACACGCGGCTAAGGGACAGGATTATGTAAATGTTCTTCGGGTGGAGGAGTGTGCGCTGAGTAAATCCACTGCTAGGATACGGGAGGGATTTGGCCCACGATGTGGGGTTGTATCCACCGCCGGGTAGTGTCTTCTGAAGAATGTTGAATCTGGAGAAAGTGAATGCCGAATGAAACAAGTGAAATTTTTTCAAAATATGTATGAAAGGTATGACCAACTAAGTCAAAAAAGAAAGTTTCAAACACTGACAACTTCAGAAATAAATGATCGGATTTAGAAATCGATCAATTAGAACTGCCATAGAATAAAACTTTGTTTTAGAAAAAATTAAAAAAAAAAAAGTGCAATAAATTGAAAAAATGGGCAGCTTAAATCAAGGTGAGAACCACAAGAGAATTACATTTATTGTTATTCATTTAATTTTTAATCAAGTGATTCTATCATCCAGACACGTTCTTTTCATTATTTTTCTGTCAAACGTTTTTATTATCATATTAAATAATATGCCTTCTAAACTTATTTATCACTGATTAAAAATACATTATGGTAATTGTGATCTTGAAAATAAAGAATTGGTTATAAATGTATTACAATATAGTAAATAAATTAAAAGTTTAGTAAGATTGTGCTTTATTTGGTAGTTTGGTAGGAGAAAGATGATGAATATCTTTTACAGCTGCCTCGAAGATCTACTGATCAACTTAAAATATTTACGATACCAACAATTTTCCATTGATCTTTCCATTCTTTCCTACAATTGTGAATTTTTTGTGATTTATATATTGAATTAATTCAGGGTGCTAAATATAAACATGAAGCTGGTATTTTAAGTCATTTTTCAATTCTAATTTTTTTTTCATTTCATTTTCTATAAATTTGGTTAAATATTATAACGTCTTACCTATCCATTAAATAATTTCAAATGATAGAACATCAATTTTAAAGGTAGATATAATCAGAAGATTTGTAAGATTATTTTATAATGTTATTACAGTGATTTTTATAACATTTGAACTGCTTTTATAATTTTCCTTTTATGTTTAAACTATAAAATAAATGATAATGAAATATGTGTCCCCGGTGGCTTGAAGAGAGGAAACTGTATTTGAAATTCTACTTCTGTTATCATTATTTTTGTTAATATTTTTATGAGAAAAAAAAATATCGAAATTATTTCCATGTCTAGAAATCAAAGATAATTTTTGCTTTTAGCACCACAAAAGATACAACTAAAAAATCATCAGCAGGAATTTTTTAATAATTTCTTTTTGGGGACCTATATTTGAAAATATATATTTAAAAATTATATTGTGTAAAAGCTTTCTCCTATTACACTTTAAATAATTAAGTTTATCAACCCCTAATATAATAACAAATCAGTTTTACAAAATGTATTACATTTTATTGAAGAATAATGTTTAATGTTACATGGTTCTACTGTTTCTGCCACAGAGCTTCTACTATTGAAACCTCTATATACGTAAAAACAATGATTTTGCGATAAATTAAACTCTTGTTGAGTGCAAGTAATAGCCACTTTGTGACTGTAAAAAGAGTAATAACCCCACAACACACTGGCACCAACAACAAGCTGCAAGATGAGGAGCAGGTTAATACAAAGACAATACAGCTAGGGCCACAGGAGGACAAAGCCCGTCACGGGCGGGTGACCACTGGTCACGCTCTGGTCACGAATTGTGTGGTCGCCATTTCTATTACTGCTCCCTGTAACTGGCTTATCTATTAGGTGAGTGATTCTGAACGGATGTCCATTCTTTTTGGTATCAAAATTTACGACTAAGCCTTTGGGATTATACAGGATTTTTTCAATACATTTTATAAATAAAACTTATGAGATCGAATGAACAATATTAATACATTATTTTCGTTTTTCTCTTAGGTAAGTTTTAATTTTTTTAGTAAATAATAGATTTTTTTAAAACTGAGCTTTCTGTTTTATTATAAATAACTTTCATTTAGTGATAAAATAGTTATATACTTTGAAGTCAATACAAAAGTTTATTGAACAAACATCAAGTAATATTGATTCGCACAAACTAAAGAAAGTTCCTAATTCAGCGAAGAGATAGAACTGCCACATAATGAGCTAAGGCAACGATGCCATTTCATCAATTAATATTGTTATCTTTCTCTGCTATAATCTTTAGAATTCAATCAGAAGAAAATGATTAATAATTGAGAGATAATCAAATATTACAATCGTTAAAGTTGTTAAGAGTGTCTAATAGGATCAACGGACTATCGTAGAGCTGAACAAGGAGTGTAGCGATAAAAGCTCAACCAAAAAAACAAAACATTTAAAGTAATTTGCCTAATCCACAAGGGGGTGCCGTGGCAGAGAAGGGGCCTGTAGGTGTTTATACTATTTCATAAACCTTATTCAAATCTCTCTCCAGCGTAATTATCTCTTGGTAGGGTGTCCGGTGACGTCAGCTATCCATTTGCATAGCGGCATTGGATTGTTTTTGAGCGCGTGGGTTCATACCGCGACACCTGGGTGCTGCGCCAAGGCGCCTAATGACACCAAGGCGTGGCCCGTGGAATTAACATCTCAATTAACATATCGACAGTTGAGGGGATACAATGGCTCGCCTCTTGAGATGCGCATACATTGCCCCGTACAAAAGGTCGTCCGGCCAATTTCTCCAGTTTTTTTTTTCTCTTTGAGTAGGATGAGGGCCCATTTCCTTATTGTTGGTTCTACTTTTTTATTTTTGTTTTTTTGCCGATTAAGCTCGTCGAATTGACTATAATGGACGGAGATGGTTGTCAATGCCTTGTGCCATTATTGCACATAATGGTTAGTTTCCTTCTGGTGGCAATCGTGCCATTAGCATTGCCGATCAGTTAGCAGACGTTCGGGATGTGCTTTAGACAAATGGTGGTTGTGCAAAGCAGTTTTGTCAATGAACAAGCTCATTGCACACCAATCGTGTGTGATTATAGAATTATACAGTGTGAGTTTCACATATAATCCATATTTAATTATACTTTTTCATCTACTTGTGGTAGTAGTGAATATATTCGATGTTAACTTAAGAAGTTCTTTCTTTTTTTTTTGCATCTTCATTACCAAAGCTTTATTCATGCATGAATATAGGAGGACATGAAAATATTAAATATTAACAAATTTAATTAACAACAAATTAGGCTACCTGTTTATTTGTAGCCATCCCTCCTGTTCGGGCATAATCGATTGAGCCGGACCAATTTTTATAAACACTTCAGGAATTCTTCTAGGTTGGCAACTAGTTGATCTCAAATTTATTTCATCCATTTCCATCAACTACCTTCACTTACGCATGCATAAACGTATTTTCCTCAGGACGCTTTTTATTTATTTATTTTGGCTCTCAATCCGGTTGCAAGTCTTGGCTTCCTCTACTTCCTTAAATCACCACGGTCTTTAGCTGCTGTCATCCATTTTTTGACTCCAGGAATATTTTCAGCATCTACTCCAACACCATCCGAACCTCACAGTTCTGGTTACCCTCTCCTACTGGTTCCATAATTTGGCTCCGTTAGCAGAATTTCCGGCATTTCATAAGTTGGAAATTGTGTGTAATAGATCTAATATCATGATTATTTTTGGCAACCCACGCGAAAACATCCTCCTTAGGTTAACCAATATTTTAAGAATGGCTCGCCTGGTTAGTTATTCTCAAACTACAAACCATTAATCCTGAAATAGGTGTAGGTACTTAATTACCTACCAGATATTTTCAGAAAATGGATTATAACTAGATAATAAAATTTTCAGAGAAGAGAATATTATAAAAAATACAAAAACAGTGAAAAATATAAATAACCTTTATATTTGCCAGAGTTTTATTTAAGTTGTTAATTGAAACAAAAAATGTTAAAAAACAAAACAATATATAATATTTTACACCTAGACAAAGAAAAAAAAATCCATTTGAAAATTATTTTTGTATATTTATCGAAAACAGATAAGTTCATTCTTCGTCCATCCAATGATTTAAAAATAAGTAATACTCGTATGTAGAACAAAATACGTATTTCAATTACATAATAAAATTACAGTAATTGTGTTAAAATAAATAACAATTACTTAACTTTTTGATATAGTTAGTCTTCCTATTTGATATAACAAACAATAAACAATCTATCAATAACAAATAATATATTAAAAAATATTTTCAAACAATAACTCAAAATTCACGTTAATTTAGGTATAGGAGTAATGTCAAGGTGACTTGCACCAAATTACTTCGGAACTTTCACTTAGTAGCTTTTAATAAAGCAAATAATTCTTCTGGATAAAAGTTATGTGCTGAAAATATTTTTCTCATATTTGACTGTACTTTACTGTACGCCTAACTGGATTTCATAAGCGAATTGTATAGTAAGTTATTAAACTATAAAACATTGAGTACTGAAATTTCATAAACTTAAAACATCTTAGACTTCGAAAACATATTAAAAAAAATTATAAGCTTCAATAAATTAAGAATATTTATTTCGTTAATCTATTGACGATCAACCTTAGTGAAAACCAACTCAAATGAAATAATCACAACAATTTAAGAATAGCAAACTATTTGAAATTGTTTCTTTTTTATTATTTTAAATTTGAATATTATGATATATTATCAGAATGGTAGATTATTAATACAATACACTTTATAGGACCAACAAAAATAAAGGCATAATAAAAATGTACCTATTGCTTTTCACTTTTTCTCTCTTCCTTCTTGATAAGATGAAGATGGTTTGTAAGACAAGTGGAAGATCAGTCATCTTTTGTAATACTAGTTCTGTTTGTGGATAGAACCTGAAAAAAACAACAATGCAGATATTTCAAAATAATTAAACATGAAAATATTTATAATAAAACTGACTTTCAATAATTTGATTTATATTTTTCGTTCTTTCATTTAATGAAAATCAAATATTAAAATAATCATCGTATAATAACAGGTTTCGTATATCAGCTATATCATTCGTGTATGGTCTACATTATAGATACTACATCAGATGTCACAGCCCATAATTGAACTCTTAAACAGTATACATAACCATGAGTAATCTTAAAGCATCTTCTTTATAATTTTTTTGTTTTGATATCGAGTAATAAGGCTATATATTAACATATTGTAATTACTAATATAAAACAATCAGCTAATCATTCACATTATCATTGAAAAACTAAATGATGTATTAGATAATGTAGAGTAGTTTGATGGATATGCATTTGAAAAATATATTACTGTATTATACAATTTTTTGTGTACCAAATGATTTTAGTCGTCAATATTTTATTTCGTATTACCATCTAATTTACTCAAAAAGTTTCTAATAACGAAATCATAATGTGTTGTTGTATAGTTGTTATTCACATTCTTTAGCGGAATGTTTTACTTATGGGTTCAACAGTATTCCTACCACTGCATTATTTTATTCTGTGTTTTAGTATAACTATACATCTAAACACAAAATCATTGAACTCAACGAGATACCAAACGTCTAAAGTAAATAAAAGAATTAAAATAAAATAAAAAAGCTGAATGATAGAATTTAATTGAAGGTGATTGATTATAAAGTAATCATATGGAAATTAATTTGTGTACGTTTATAGGAAAAGTATTTAAAAATTCCGAAAAAAAATCAAGGAAAAAATCAGATTGTGATTTAAGTTCACTTAACCTTACAACAGTTTAACTCTTCAAGACTGTATTTTTGTACTTGACTTGAAATTATTAAAAATGTCACTTACAACTTTTTCATTTTAATCCCCTTATATCAACTTAATTTAGTATTTTTTTATAATTAAATCTAATTCTGATAAATTAATTAAGTGAAAGTTAAGACGATTTATTTGTGATAGGACTCACTTAGTAAAAAGGTAATTTTCTTTTTTTTTTTATAATATTATAACCGATATGTTATTATAATGTATAACTCATAAAATGATTTATTTTTTTCAACTTTACATATTCTGTAAGATTTTAGATTTCAACGGTTCCTCTTCCACATCCACCTAGAGGCCCTCCGCCGAAGAGGATACCCAACGGCAGGATTCAATATCCTATCGAGATATGAATTATAGAGAGGACAGAGTGCGGTTAATAGTAGGGCTGCCATAAATCGGATTAGAGAACTATGACGATAATTTTAAAGGCAGTGACTCAGTGAAGATATGAAGATTGTAGAGGGCGCGCGGTAAACCGATTTTAAAATTCCCTCCATTGTGTCCGAGGACTTCCTCCTCGACCAATCATCTTCATTGCCGGTAATTTCGACTACCCTCCAGCTGAATATGCCCTTCCCCCCTTCTCCGCAATTCAATTTAATTCCCTTTTCATTATCTAACCTCACCCTCTTCTGCTTCGTTCTTCACAATCGATGACCTGATATTGGAACGATCTGACAGTTCCTATATCTTCATAGTTCTATTTTTTATAGGCAATAATTTAAAATTGTAATTATCTGAGGGTCCTAGCAATGTCAATAGCCACTTGTATTGTCTTTATTGTTAACTCTAGTATATAATAAAGTACGGAGATATAGAAATATGTCTCTGAGAAAAACTCGGTTCCTTGGCTGCTGAACTAGGTGAATTCATCCTTTTTACTGAACAGTGATAAAATAATATTAATCTCTAGCATCTCATTTCAGTCTTTTGGTCAGATTTCAAACTTACCTAATAGTCTATCTTTTCAAATAATAAATATTAATATTCCAAATTTATTCAATACAAGAAATAGTAAAATAAACGGTGAACGTACTTTATTTTAATAATTAATAGAATAAACTAAACTAATTATGATAATAATAAACTAATAATGATTCAGTTAAGTCTAGCTAAATTTCAGTTTAAGTTATTATAACTGTTCTTACTTGTGCTTCTTGCATTTTTTCCTTCTTTTTTCCGTGAATCCGTGATACCATAAAGCGAAAATGTTATAATATAATAAATCCCCAGTGGCCTGCAATGCTTTTCTTCGATTTCATACTTTTGGATCTTTATATATTACTTTCTATTATATAGGTATTATTATATTATGAAATTATATGTATATATACATACATTATTGTATTACACAATATTAAAAAAAAATACCTCCACCTCCCTCATTACTGATGTAAATCGTAAGACTTGTAGGTGATTAAAAGTAATCATATTTTCTTTTAGTACAAGAGTCCAAGAGGAGAAAAAAGGCAGTTATCTCACCCCATGTTTTGATTACTTTAATGAATCCTATGTACAATTACTAGTCAAAATTTATGAGTCTGCCAAGTATAAGTAGGGAGAATAAAAAACTAATTTTTCATTCGGAGCTCTATATCTTAAAAGGTAGGAACAATACAAGAAAACCTAAGAGAAAGTCATTTAAAGAAGAGTAAATTGGCTAAAATATGAGCCCTAATGTTATTTACGTTAAATAGTTTTCGAGGATAGATTTTAAAAAGCAACATTTCATAAAAATCTTGTATGGAACGTACTGAAAGATCAGTAGTTAGTGACTTTATTTTGAAAAATTTATATCTCAAAAACCATTTGACGTACAGATGTCTATTAGAACTCAAATAAAAGCTAGTTGAATGAGCTATAAAGTATTTTATGATGTTTATCTTCGTAGGAGTAATAGTTTACATGACTTTGCTAAAATAAAATGATTTATAGTTGTTCGGACAAATTTCCATACTAAAATAACTAGTAGTAGTAGCTGCCAATAGCTAAGTATCAGTAGTTCTCCGTAATTTAAATAAGTAAAGAGGTTTTCCTTACTTCAGAATCAACAAGTAACTATATTTTAAGATTGGATATTTTATTCTGTAATAATTCTATCAATTAGGTGTGAATAAATTCTTTAAAATCTTGTTATATTTTTTATTTAACATAAATTGATAACAGTATTGTACGTCTGAGTAATTAAATAATACAGTATCTGACAGCAGTACGAGAACGAAAGTTTTTTTTTTTTTTTTATAATTTATTTTATGTTATTTACAACTGTTTTAAATTATATTCAACTAATAAATTTGCTTTCAGGTATAAAATGGCATGATACAAACATGTGGAGAATTTATTCATTGATAGAACTCCAGAGAATGAAAGTTAAATTTTTATCTGCTACCATATACTTTATATATAGATGATGACTGCATGTAAATTTGAAAGAGATGGTCTAGACTGCGGTCAAGAAATAAATAGCTTTCATTGCCGACGTTTCGACCCACAATGTGGTTCTTCGTCAGGTCTAAAATAAAAACATACTAAAAAAAGCAGTGTTAATGTAAGAGTAAAATTATGACTAAAGTATTAATGATGTAAAAGTGGGAGTATACTATAAAAAATCAAATTATTTAATTAATGAGGTGTAGATAGTTGACCGTAGATTACTGATTGGAGAGGTTTGTCGGGGGGTGCGTTCAGCAAAGAATAACATAAATGAACAAATAAAAATGTATAGTACACCCATTTACTATTTGAGTTTTTTTGACCGCACCAGGACCATATTCCATTCATCTATACACGGTCAATCAATAATCTTCCAATAAATAAACAAAACGATATTTATTTATTTTATGCCAACGTTTCGACCTGAGTTTTAGGTCTTCATCTGGGCTATAGAAGAAGAGAGATGACACCAACATTTAGAGAAACATAAAATTGAAAAGAAATTGTAAAACAAATTTGGAATTATACAAAATATTGAATTGAATGATAAATGATAAAAAAATTGATAATTGATAATTGAATAGTGAAAAAATGATTGATAATCATGGAATTAGATGGTAGTAGATTGAAAACAGTGAAAGATGAAATATAATATTATGTAGGTAAGAAGATATGTAAAATATAAGATATGTAAGTTGTGTCTAAAAAACTGAAAAAAAAAAATATATTGAATCTACAAATAGAACAATATGATAGAAAATGAAATATAGTGCGTGAGTGACTTATATCTGAATTACAGTGTGAGTGTTAACTTACATATCTATACAAAAAAATGTATTTATAATGATAAATAAAAAAAATATATATATAATTTTTTTATTTATCATTATAAATAAATTTTTTTTAATTTTTGATAGATTGTATATCTCCTTTATACATGTTTATTTAATGTCATCCTTTTACATTTACATTTACTCTTCTTTATATCTACTGATTTTTTCCCAGGCATTATGGGTGAGAACTTAAATAACAAATAAATTGTTGAAACCTATTTTTCCTCTTTGCCACAGCCAAGACCATCTACTTCTAAATTTTACATTTTACCATCGGTTTTCTTTGATGATAATCGCTTTTGCTTTCATTATGATTTTTTTTTTATTTCCTTTATTTATATAAATCGTTTAAATCGAAGGCCGACACAATTGCCATGCTGCTCTCTGGGACATACATGTGAATATCGACGGTAGTAACTTTCTTTGTTTAAATTAGGGGAAGTTGGTAACGTGTGGATGCGACATGTACACATTTTGCTCCAGGAAATCCTTTCCCTACTCGACTTGCAGCAATGTATCGAACACGAGGACATACTGGAGGGGGTGGGGACGGATCGGATAAATAACTGCCGCCACTAATTACAGAGCTGGTCATTAGAGCGCGCTAATGTATGCGGTCCTGCTTGGGTTCCCTCAGCCCCACTTCCGTTCCGTCGGTAAATATGACGACCCTAACTTCCTGCCTGGCGTACAGCTCTATGGCCACCAGATGCGGTCTATTGTCTTAGTATATAGTTGCCGTACGCCTAAGTACATTAAACAGTAACTCTCCCTCTACGCTGGTCCCATTCCGCTCCGTTCGTGCGCTGGCTTCTCTAGCCCATGACCCGTGTCTGCTCATGTTTCCCCTGTCTAGTAATCATATGAAGCTATTGTCCACCATTGCATATCTCCGTAACTCCGTAATATACCAATCAAATGTTTTGAGTTACTCAAGTTGAAATTTATTCAAAATATATTTTACGATTTGCTGATTAAAAGAGTTTTAAAATAATAGCAGAATTTTTATTATTAACACAAACACACTTGATCCAATTTTACTCTCAACATTTATTTCACAAACTCTCCAACGTTTCAGCCCTCAGGCCATTCTCTAGGAGACATCCTATAAAATGTATATCCAATATCCAAGAAAAATCACTTTTAATGAATTATATATAGAATTTCTATAATTTCTAGCAGATTTTATCGTTTTAATCATTTGTCATATGTCATAGCTGTTATTTTTAACAAAGAAACAAAATCCGCTGACAATGTTACCTTTCATCGACTTCCTGTTAATTCCACTTTACCTGAAAGTCTACCTAAGCCGCCGCACCTGCTGGTAATAATTGCCAGTGCGTTGTTGATCGAAATGAAAATTGCTTTGACAGAATTAATGGCCTCAGAAACGTTCCGAGTATAATCAATTATCGAAAGACATCGTTCGATAAATCAACGATGAAATCGATTCGTTTTTCAAAGTATCGAAGGCCGTTTTGTGAATCAATGTTACCGTTTATTAACACCTCGAATTTACATATCTTAATTGTTCCAGAGCTTCTTAATTATATAAATGGGCATGATTATTTTTATTTCATTTTTGATAAACCACGGGCGAGATAAGAGTGTTATGGTGTATTCTGGAATAAATAGGAAATTTTTATATTTGTTTAACTTAGATTTATTTTAAATGCTTTTCGAATCCTAAAAACCTAATACGTTTCACCCCATAAATCATCATAAAGTATAAGAAAAACTGAACAAAAAAACAAATATATTTCTTATGAAAAAGTAGGAAAATCATCATTCTTATTAAATGTTAAATAGGTTCTAAAACATTTTATTTACGAATTTTACAGATCAGAAATTGATACATTTGCGTAGTTGACTATAGATGTGTTTTAAAATTGTAGGATAATCACTTATTTATTATTCAAATATTTATTATACGGTGTGAATGTGTTCTATTAGCCCTATTGCTAATATCTGAATGGCTAGTACTAAATGTAATATTACACACTTAAGGTAAAAAAAATATATATATAATTACCAAAAAATATAAAAATATTCAAGAAAATATTTGTAGATCTATCTTAACTCTACTTTATATCCCATCACATTGGTATAGTGAGATTTTAGTAACTTTATTTTACTACAGCCTTTTGTATATTATTATTTTTTATTTTCCATAGATAAAATTAGGATAAAAACATATTTGTGACGCGAAATGTTGTTTACGGTCTTAAGTACCTATCCGGATGCGCATCGTCTTCGATATCATAAATAACCAACAACAAATAAGAATGTTGAAGAGTACTTATTATTGTTCCGAGTGGGTTGACGAAAACAGATTTAAGCTATGGGGTCTCACGAACCGTCCGTTGTAAACAGTCTAATTCCGTCGACTAATTATAGCGACGAAATATTCAAAAGCGCGCGTCGGCCGATTCGTTCGAGAGCTCGGCACGCCGCAGTTTAATTAGTGCGGTGATTGGTGCACTGTTGATTGGTCCGTATCAAAGGCCTTTGCACCGTCAAAGTGGCTCATATCAATATTAATTGATCCTTAGGGAGGCTTCGTGATTGGGTAGCTGGGCTGGCTGGTTATCTTCCGATCTAGCCAATCGTCATCGCTCTTATATGGTTGTTAGCTAAGGAAACATTGTATATGAGGTTATTGTTTGCTACAGGAATATTATGTATCTAATTGAAGCAAAACCATAATATTGAATATTTTATTAATAAGCTATAGATTTTTTATAATTGCAGAAATTACAAACTGTTAATGCAGAAAGAAAATATAAGACTTTAATTCAAAATATAAATGAAATATTTGTATAAAGTAAATCATAAAAACATTTTTAATAAATTATGAACTCAATTTATTACTCAATTGAAATTATGAACAAAATCCGAAAAAAAAGTTATTTAAATATATATACTTCATTAATGAACTATTAACACCTGAATATTCCTTCATTAAAACTTTTAAAAAAATAACAATGCAGAAGTAGTTTATTTAATTTAAAAAATAAATCCAAATATACTTTTTTTTTTATAGAATTTTCCATGACAAAAAATAAAAAATAAATTATAGTTATAAGTACATACGTATTGTTAATTTCATACGTTTATTTATTATGATGGCAAAGCTTCGGAGAGAAATTATCGCAGATTTAAAGAACACAGCTGAGCCAACAAAGCAGAGGTTATAATAATCGCGATAAATTACCTGTGATTAGCCAATCACTGCTCAATAACCAAGTCCATTAATTTTTGGATCAATTACTGGGCCCTTAGCAACGCTGGGAATCAGCTATTATACTAAACTCTAATGAGAGACAGACGTTCTTTTCAGTAATATTTTAGTTTTAAAATGTAAATTAAATTGTTTAATGTTTTGGATATTAAGATGGTCATGCTCCGTTTAATTTTTTTTAACATTAGCTCAACTTATCTTTACTGCTTGAAGAAGATTGTAGTGGAGGTATAATACTGAAAGCATAACTTTTTATCTAATATGTATGTTTATTTTGTTAATGATAGGTAATTTTTATATTTAGCTCTAATTTTATATTCAAAAATTCGTTACATAATTTTTAAAATATTTGAAGTTATCCCTATTTAGAGGTCAAAATATG
>NW_027106339.1:1253344-1255991 GCF_000696795.3 Halyomorpha halys | reverse complement strand
AACGAAAATTCTTTTTTTTTTTTCAATATATATTTTGACGTTTTTAACTCTTTAACGCATATAAAATAACTTAAATGAGAGGATTTAATTATTACTTTAAACCGTTAATTGAAAACCATTTACTTTGGACATTAAACAAAATGTTGGATAAGTTTAATTATAAATGGTATATATTTTTATAGAATTAGAAAAAGCAATAAGGTATTTTAGTATATTATATTTTTAAGTAAATTATTTTATTATTAAATATCAATCAAAAAGAATAAGAAAAACCTGATGAGCCACACAAATAGAAGGAATAACAATACCTCAAACTCAGAAAAATGCAATAAATTATAAAAGAGATACAACAAATTGTAATGTAACCAACACTGAACTCTATAACTAAACTGCATATAAAATATAGTACTTTAATGTAATGTTATATTATTTTAGTAGAATTATTCCAAAATGTATCAATGCTTTATAATTTACAATAAAAAACTAGACGCATTATTGCTAGAGTTCAAGAAATTATTGGAATTTCACTGCAACAATCAGACGTAAGACTGCGAAGATATAAGACAATAATTATAAGTGAGAAAATCTCTTTCATCTCAAGATCCGACATTCGATATTAAAAAAAATATCGATTCATTAGAACGTTTTATCGATACATCGTGTAAACAATTTAGTGTTTTAGGGAAGAGACAAAGAGACTACGGAACACTCTGCCGCTAACGACTAGCGGAAAAAGTCCAGAAAGAGGAAAAAGAATGTTAATTACCTTCCAAGGAGATGGGAGGATAACGGAGCGGAAGTTGTCTGAAAAGATAATCAAGCAACAGTTTTTTTTTAACTTTAGAATTTTTTTTATTGTTTTAATTTTCAATCTTATTTTCCACATGAGAGATTAGTTTCCTATATTCGTTATCTTATTAGGAGTAAATAGAGTACTCCAAGAGGAAGCTATGTGCCTATGGAGAATACATTCTGAAGTAAAAACAAAAAATGTATAAGAACCAATTAGTCGCGTGTTGGTTACCACGTCCGATTTCCAAACAAAAAAACTAAAATATTTTAATGAACTTAAAATACTAACAAACATTTCTCTAAAGAAATTGTTTGATGTTAATTTGTGAGGAAACGGTTGATTAATTTTTTAATATTTTTTTTGTGAAAAAATAATACTACTGTGTTACCACATGGAAATTGAATGTTTTCAATGTTACTTAAAGCACAATTGACCTTTTAAAACAGTAAAATAAAATATTAAAGACTGAAAAACCCACGAATGTTACTGTCATCAAGGTATTCGCTAATTTTTAACCTATACTTTATATTAATAAGTAAAAATTAAGGTTACAACGTTGAAACTTGAAGTAACTTGTCCCATGTACTTCCAAGTTAATTGATAATGGAAATTAATGATTGAATTGTGCGTTAGAGAATTAAAGGAAAGATTTCTATAATCCTCTTTAATATTAAAGACAATTTGCGGCTTTAGAGCACTTGCTCAGCCTCCACTGGCTCACTACCAGTTATGCGGCGATAGGGATATTTAAGAGTACTTAAATTATCGTGATCTTTTGAGCTCGTGGGGGATAGAGTGGGCTCAGGGATTGGATAAATATTGTATATAAGTGTAAATGTGAGTAGAGATAATATTATTTTATTTATTTATTTTTTTCATACACATAGTTTGATTATGTTTCTTTTATTTATCCTTCTGTTTGTATATATTTAAGAGAGATTTTTTTTTCATTCATTTATTTATTTATATTCTTATTTTATTTTATTTTAGTATGAATGTGATTCATCACTATTACCTATTGCCCACAACTGTGTGGCAGATTGTATTATATATCAATAAATAAAAAGTGTTTTTAAAAAATATTAAATACGGTTCACGTACACATTTAGTGTGAAAGAATTCGAGGCCTGACACAAAAACCAGTAACGTCTAGTTCAACTCAACTAGTTCAACTAATCCTAGTTTTAGGTACCTTGAAAGCCCACAGTTTGTAAAAAATATTATTTACACCAACAAGTGAGAAATATAATTACTAATAATTATTAATAATGAGATAAATTTCAAGCAAAAATTTAATTTAAACAAATATTATAATTAGTTTATTTAAAAACACGATGTAAGTTCAATATAAGATATTAACTCACTGTTGCAGAGGGTGTTTATATCACTACCTAAATGAAACTGAACTACTGAAAAATTAGGAGAAGCAGTTAGATTAGTCGTATCAAACGCCAACATATTGAAGACTCTCTTGATATATTCCTTCTTTTTTACTTTATGGTAACTTATACGTTATGTTATAGATGGTTGCATATTCTGATCAAGTGTTTTCACTTATCTTAGGCAGACCATCAGTTCAAATATATTACCAGCAAGAGATTAGCTAGGAAAAAGTTGTAAATTAATTTATGCTATATTTCTATTAAGATTTATTATTATTAATTTATTTATTAACACTTTTAGGATTCAGTGTTGTACTTTAAATATGTTTTTTTAAATTTTTCAAGGTTACTACAAAATATATTTTCAACTCACTGTTACTAAAAACTCAGGTATATTTTAAATTAAAGTAAGTGAACATTAAAATATTGAAAAAAATGTTAGAGTTTAAAATTAATTGCCAAAGGATTATCA
>NW_027106339.1:1250070-1253269 GCF_000696795.3 Halyomorpha halys | reverse complement strand
ATTTATTTTTATATCATAAAAATATTTATTTCTAAGTATAAGATTTTTATTTCTTCTTATTCGGTCAATGTTTTGAATATTCCATTTTCAACATCTTACTTTTTAATTATTTTGATCTTGAAGTCGTATTGATGTCTTTTACTGCTTCCGAAATGTGAAATAGTTATCATTTGTTCGAATACTATGTTATTTTTCCTATTGGTTATTAAATATTTTTTGTCAAATATTAAATGCTACTTTTTCCCATTTCTCATTATCGAAAACTTGAATATCGACAATAGCCCGAAACGTTTACCAAATAAGAAGTCATGACTCTTTTATTATACTTAGAAAGAAATATATTGCTGTTAATAAAACTCTTCATATTAAGAAAAACATTGTTTTCTAATTACAAATTTATTTTTTTATCTTGATATTATATATGTTTAAACATTCCAGTACGTTGTAAAACCGCAAATTTATTTATTGAATCACCAGAATGAGTAATACTTCAAAATATTGAATAGTTAATAAAAAAAACTATATAAACAACTATTAATTGTACTATATAACTACTCATCCAGCATACAACTACTCATACATTAATATTACACTGGCTAATTCACCGTTGAGTAAACATTCCGGTCAGTAAAGCAATGTTTAATTTCTCCATTTCCCGCGTCATAATTTTAATAAATTTCTTGTAATAAACTTATACAGCCGTAATTAGTGTAATTCAAAGTAATTTAACGGCTACAGAATAATTTAACCATTCTTAAAAAGTTAAATGTTGCGGAGTATATCTCTCTCTGTGCTTTATTAATTCTCTATTTGGAATTAATTGTTCTTTATCTTATGTTATAAATGAATATATAAATTCTTCACAACTAATTTGACTTAATTATTTATGACTTTTTTTATACTAATTTATTTTTATTTTAACTTGTCTCTAACTACGAAATAAGCTATATTTGTTTTTTACTTTACGTTTAATTTGAGTTATAATGTTTTTAATTTGTAAAGAATGCTTTAAATATTTAAACATTTATCAAAACATTTTTACTGTAGCATTTTCGTTTTAATGAGTATATGTGACATTAGTATTAATTTTACTATTGCACGAAGAAGAAGATTAGTTTTATTTATATTTCAATTTTGCTTAATATATAATATAAGAAACGTCGCTTGATATTATATCAGTTTACTTAACAATTTTTATTAATAATTTATTTATTGTTACTTAAAATATATATATACAATCAGTAAATTTAATATAAAACATAAAATGATATGATACAAACATCTGGAGAATCTACCCATTGATAGACCTCCATTAGCATTTCTAGAGAAGAAGATCTCTTTTCAGACGCCTAGGAGGATTATTAGGTAATGAAGGAGAAGCTAGGTTAGAAACAAGTGGGTTTTGGTGGTTAGGAAGTTTATCATGGAAGGATTGATATCCAGGTTTGGTCAAATCAGCCATGTCCATTCACATTCCAACACATGGAATACTGAGGTACGGATATATGACTTATTTTGTGACAAAGTAAGGAGCATTAAAAGATTTTAAATAAAATGGTTAATTTTAATTTGGTTTTTGTTTATATTTTATATATAAACCAACTTTTTTTTATTACACCAATGTTCTGTTAAAACAGTCCAATTAGTAACACGGCTATATAACAACGGTTTCGATTAGGCTGCTGTCATAAATTGTTGAAAGAACCTTTACATGTTGATATAATGTTATAGGAAGAAAATACTGGTTGAAAGTCAAACATTTTAAACATTGTAAAAGTTTTCAATTTTGTAGTTACCTTGTTTTACGACCGAAGGCCTCAAATATGTTATGCTCGCTTATTTTAAAACGTTAATGAATAGGAAATATTTTATCGTAGGTATACATGTAAGAATAAATAGTTTATTCTTAAAGTTTTAAAATTACCCAGAACTCGCCTTAAAATGCATGGTCGAGTTACCAAGTGGTTGCCTACGACTTGACTTCACTCCCATAGCTCTCAACTCATGTTAGAATAACGTATAAGGTGTTAGAATAAGATATAACTCCTGAATACTCCGGTAAATATTTCAGAAACGTTTGATTTTAATTATTGGTAATCCATCAAAAAATTTAAGCATAATAAAAAAAATCAATACTTTCTTTTTTGCCTGTACAGGCCACATTACAATGTCAATATTTAGCATAATAAATATAGGCTCACGTGTAAAATAATTAAAAAATATCCCCAGATGATATTGACACGATTGGATATTGGCTTACTAATATTGACTGAATAAGGCCTCTTTAGAGAGTTAATTATCAGTTTCAATTTTTTAAATTATTGTTAATAATAACATTACTAGCTGTCCAAAACAGAATAATATACCTCCTTTACCAAATTACCAAACTGTAAGATTTAACGTTTCAAGATACACATAATTCAAGCGGCTTCGCGGAGTTAGACTAGATGCCAGTTTTATTTCCTGATTTAGAAGTTATAGATTCTCCGGGTTGATAGGAGAAAATCGTCATCATTACCTGCCATTTTGTTTCGAAATGGCGAGCTATCAGACATTTCATACACCATATCTACGAGGCATAATAATGTAGAAGGGATATAAAAAGCATTTTATTGTGTTTCGGCCACCCATGATAGTAAACTAAATCATTCAGCCTATATGCAATAGTAAAAACAGCCCTTCAACTTTTCAAACATTGAATAGACAACATAAAAAATTATGAAGAAAATAAAACTGCATTAACGGATAACTCAAAATTATTTATTTTATGTGGTTTATGGATTATGTAATGTTATATTTATGAATAGTTAAATTCCAGCAAAAAATAAGGATAATTATAAAATAGACAAGTAGAGCTAATGGCCAGTAAATCTTCATTTAAATTACTTAATTATATTACTAGAACGCAAGAAGTATGTTTTAATAAGGAAGAAAAAAGCCCTGAGACGTTAAAAAATAATGAATGAAAAAACAATGTGATACATGAAAACGGAAGTTAGAATCTTGCTCCCCCGATTGGAATTTAACATATATAAAAAATCCTCAAACAAAATTTGAAAGAAGGTTAGAAAATATTGCTAACTAAATAAAAATCATTATTATTAAAGCATAATTAGCAAAGATATGCATTAGAGCTGTTTGGGTTTATTTTTGTTAATAATAACTTTTATAATTGACCAAAAAAAAGATAATTTTAATA
>NW_027106339.1:1223389-1250020 GCF_000696795.3 Halyomorpha halys | reverse complement strand
TTAAGTAAGTTAATTTAGAGTAATCACTATATTAAATACAATGAATTAAAATTCATCCATATATTATGAATAATATAACAAATAATAAATTCTAATAATAGGCTATTGTGCAATGATGTGCAGTTTTTTTTTTAACACTTGCCTTAAATAGATATGTTATAGTAATTAGTCGTAGTAAATAATTTTATAGATTTTACATAATCTTATCTTATATAAGATTTTAGAGTCACTTGAACTCTATAATTGTTTAACCTATCATTAACCTCTTCGCATTCCTAAGCACCTCTCACACTTCTTAAATACAGATATGTTTTTAGTGAAACTTTGAGAATATGAAGTAGGCACGGAGTCGTCAGATTGGCGTTTTTCGTCTATCGACAGTTTCGTAAAATAATAATACAGTGGAGAATAGAAAATTAATTCACGACTCATTAGATAATGATAACTTATCTACAACAAACCACATATTAACAGACTTTACTTTCTTCTCTTTATTTTTATTATATTAGGTAAATCTTTAATTTCTACTAGTTTTTTGTTATTGACTCTGATAAAAGTACTTAGAACAGCACATTTACTTTACTTTTGTTTATAGTATTGCCACGAAATTTATTTCAAAATACCTATTTTATCATCGTTTGAAATCATCGAACTGAAGTAAGTAAAAACTCGTCGATTATTCTGAAAACAATTTTTTTGAAAAAAAAATATTTTTAAGTTTTAAAATATATGCATATCAAAAACATCAATATCCTACTTATTGTACACAATTAAATATTATAATCGCCACTTTTCAAGATTTAAATTTAAGTATCACAAGCGGAAAATATTGAACTGAATCATGCTGAAATAGATGAGTAATTCAGTTTATATGTAAACGAGTATAATAGCACAATACAATAATTTATTTATTTTTATAGCTATAGCAGTGACCAGGATCAATATCAATAAAATTATTTTGGTAAGCGGAAGAGCTTAGGAAGGTGACAAGGGTGGCCGGAAATTTTAACTAGTCGGGCGGAAGTCTTAGTGACGCCGGGCGGCCATTTTCTCCAAACACAATTATGTGGTTTTTAATCCAATATCACTGGACAGGAAAAAAGAGAAAAAGTGAAAGGCGAAATAAGGAAGGAAGAAAAAATAAATAAATAAAAAACATTTTCCAGATACCTAGAGAGGACGTAGCGAGGAGCCAAGCAGTAAGGCTGCAGACGAGACCGGAGCACAAACTGAACTGTGGGCCCGGTAAAGGAGATAATATCAGCCCTAACAATATGAATAATAAATGACTACTCTCATTAAAATCAATTTAAATATATCTCCATTCTAACAGGTTCGGTAATTATTCTTTCTTGCTGTATGAATGAATTAGATTATACGGGGAGCCTCCATAAATATACATGATCTGAGGAAACTGCTCCCGCCCGGTGCATATTGCCTGCATATCCTTGCACCATTCCACATCTCCATACTCTCAAGATGCAATCTGTAGTCGCTGTATCACTTAGTCCTGGATTAATTCCGCGGGGACTACGGCAACTGAGAAGAGTATCTTATGATAATCTGGCTCGGAGTCAAGTTCCGTTCGTTGTGTATTCGTTTTAAAATCTATGGAATAAAAAAAAAAAAGTAATAATATTAAGGAATTTTTAAATAAGTAAACCTCTACCAACAGATAATCTAGACAAAAAATAAATAATTTACACTATAAGATAGAAAATACCAGAAAATGATGTCATTTAATCTCTTAAATTTGCTCACTAAATGTTTTACTGTACCCTGAGTAGAAATAACAAAGACTCACACACTTGTCAGTGTGTATATGAAAGACCTAGCCAAACAATGAAAAGTTGTACAAAAATGATATCTTACTGGCATACGTGTGGGTTGCTAAAGGAATTTTTTTTTTCTCACAAAAATCGAATTATTAGAGCACTCTTCCGAAAAACGGTAGAAGCGAGCTTAATTATATTCGTTAAATCCATGTAAATAACAATTATCTTTAATGAATGCTAGATTATGTCCTCAATGAAATAGCCTGACTGAGTTTGAATAGAAACTTTTTAAAATAGCTTCCTCCTAAGTACCATAAATTTATTTAATTTGAAATGATTAACCATATCTAATAATTGGTAATATTCAAAAATGGATGAACATGAACCATGGAAGAATTTTATGATTAAATTCTGAAAAAATTGAAAAATATTATCTGTGGTTATAAAAATATACCGTTAGTAAGTAAATTAGTACAGAAAAATGAAACATGTAGAAAAGTCAATGAGACTCTTAAAGAACTTATTAAAATAATAAAATAGATTAATAAATTGATGTTTTCATGTTTGGTATTACAATAGTTAATTTTTTGTTTTTACTTACCTATGGGCAAATATATTAAGGGGGTATCATCGTGACTAATAAAGAATTTTAAAATGAGCATGAGTTAATTTCAATTAATATTTGAATTGTGTGGTAAGTGGATGTTTTATTAGATTGGGTTACTGTTTTTATAACCGAGTAACCGTTCTGTTATCATGCCCGTTTTATGTTACTTTTTATTTTCAGTACTTATCTTGTTTTAGTATCCCTGTTTAATGTATCTAATGTTAAAGATACTACAGTTTGGTAGTGCAAGTGGCATAAATTAATTCTGTTGGCATTAAGTATAAATTTCCTGCTCCCCTTTTCTTTATAAATATTATTATTTATTTTCAATTTATATAATTGCATAGATAATAAACCATAAGTTTTGAATTTTTTTTATTTATTGTGCTGATTTACTTCAATTCTTCTGTTTTTGAATAATTGATTTCTTTGAATAGTTATTTGATATTATCAATTAACTCTTAAGTGTCCTTCTGTGCTACCTCTCTACATCGAGGTATTCAATTTTGTTTATAAAATCTTGTAATATACATTTGTATGCTGGATAATTAGTCCGGGCTGACAGGTTTTGCATGTGATTGTTGTTTCGTTAGCATATTTTTATTAATACATCCATATAATTATTAGTCCTCACCTACCACATTCGAGTAGACATCTTATTTGTTCGATTTCTAAGCTTTTCTGATTTTTTAAAATATCAACAAAAAAAATATATCTATGACACAATTTAATTAATCACGGTAATAACAAGGTTTAGGTCTATACGTTTTTATTGCTATTCCCTAAAAAATTAAAAAATACATTTTGTTAATAACTGATATTAAACTCAGGCCTTCACAAATTTCTTTGAAAATTGAATAAACCCCGCCAGAAACAAGGGCATTTAAGTATTTTCGCACCCGATCTAATTAATTTTTACTATAAATCGTCTTCAATCGGCGAACATTAATCCCCTAAAGTCCCCGACGGATCCTGATTTATTAGCTAACAACGTGTAATTTCGAGGAGCTCACAGTTGCCACTAAAAATAAAATGGGTACCTGTCGGTTGATAAATTTATACTCTGCCACACTTAGTCGTCCCTAGGCCGCGGTAGCAACGGAAAAGGTATGACTCTACAAAATTATAGCGCCAACAGTCGCGAAAGGCTTGTAATTTAAAATAATTAGACGGGGGAACGGGAGCATAAATTTTAATGATCTCCGGTCAACTGGCCGGACCGAGGTGTTAGCCGACGGGTTCATTATGTTCGGTCCTATTTAGTTTTAATGGTCTATCGATTAAATATATATAAAATATCTGTATATATTACCTCGGAATGTTTAACTGTTTTGAATCAGCGTTTGGACTTCATTAAAACATGTACACTCAAATTATCATATATTTTACTTTATAACGTATTGTTGAATTGATTATTTTTTACTATTTTATTATAGCTTGAATTAAGTAAAAGCAAGGTTGTGATAGAGTTTTAACAAATGACTATGATAAATGAATTTTAATTTTGGTTTTAATGTAAAAGTTGACTAATTAGAAATTGTTGTTGTGACCTGGGCAGAATAGCCAGCATGAAGTTGAGTGTTTAAATATTTTTAGTTCCAAAATTGTATTAAGATGTCCCTGAGGATGGCCGGATTGGCCGAAACGTCGGACTTATAAGAAAAATAAAATGTGTTGAGACAAAAATGGATAAAAATTGAATTATTTATTTAAACAAAATTAACCAGTCTCAAGAAAGTGTAAAGATTATAAATATAATGCTGTAATGTTAGTGCTAAGTAATGGGCACTCAGATTTTTTTGATTTTTTACAATTTAAAACTATTAATATGAAAAATAAAAAAGACTTTTAGCAATCTGAGTAGTAATAAAAACATTAATATATTAAAGCCGGATTCAAGTATTACTGTTTCTAACAATGATCTAAAAAGTCCTGGTACTGATTTTTATTAAACGTAAAATTACGAGAAGTTAATAGCGGTTTCTATAAATATTATAAGTACACGTTGTCCAGTGAGAAAGAAATATAATATAGTTTCGTTTTCAGTGAACATATAATTTCTCATACAAATATTAACAAAACATTTGGATAAGAGTGATAAATATAACATATTAGCTATAGAAAAATACCATATTTTCTTTCCAGTTCTATTGTGGCGTATCTCCAAATTTCTGTGAGCATAATGTTTGTATTATGGTATTTAAGCTATTGAAACAGCTGATTTATAATTATGAAGTAATTAAAACAATTATTCATTTGGCATTTTTAATTCTTTACGTCAAATAATTATTTATGATTTTTTTCATTACAATGATAAATGTAAACTACTTTAAAATTCTATAAAACCCAAAATAATTCTTCACTGGTTTTGCACCGTTGATATTTTACACGTTCATTAACTCGTATCTGCTTGACAGGTATGCTTCTGCGGGCGAACGTGTTGTCACAAAAATCATAGTGTGAAAGAGAGATGGTAAAAAGAAAACGTAAAACGTTCACTTCAAAAAGGGTAACTTCCTACACAAAAAACTTGTTTATATTTCGAAGGTCAGAGTTAATATTTTTTTTTTATATTTATTTATTGTACTACAATCTGCAACGGTCGTGGGAAAATAGTAATAGTGATATTTGAGCTCATCCATGCCAAAATTATAAAAAGAATAGTTAAGAATATATTGTTCGCATAAGCCAATAGGTAAATACAGAATCGTAATATGTACATAGATTGAAATAATAAAATATAATAAGTAAATGTAAAATTTCGAACTAATATAATAATAAAATAAAAACACTAATAATATTTAAACTATTATGGGGAATATTTATAATGAGTGTTAAATGAATTCGTAAAATAATGTGGAATATTATGTGTTCACCTTCCGCAATCGACATCTGCTGGTAACAGAAGGAAGCTGGTAGAACCTCTTCTACCTCATGACTTACTTCCTTATATAATTCTAATTCAATTATTCTCATTAAAAACATATAATGTCTTCGAAACATGGTATAAACAAAAAAATGTCCTGTGGTCGTACAGAAGCTCCTAACTTAGTATGCGGTGTTCAGGTGAGAATACCTCTTCTATTTTAGTAAATAAGTAAGATAGTAAAGTAAATCAACAAAAATATACCAAAAAGGTTATGATAAACGAAACTGTAAAAATGATTTTAATTTTCAAATAATTGTTAGTAGCAGTAGGCAATGAATTAATATATCAAAATTTATGATGTTCTGAAAAATAGAGAAATAAATTATTTAAAAAAAGTTATGATTTTGGATTAATAAATTTCATGAGAAATATATAAAATTGTCGTAAAGTAATGTTGCAATGTGTCTTAATAGTTTATTATAAAATTGTTAAATAGAACGGATATGCTGGACACCGAAATCTGCACATCCAATTTGCTTTGATAAAGAAATATGATATGATAGTGTTATAGGTAATTAACGTGAATAAGAGCAAAGATTAAAAAAGTTACTTATTGATTAAATTCAAACAGAATTCAAGCAAATAAACTTATATTGAATTTATTAAAATACCAATCCCTCTGGCAGTTTGGCCGTGTTTCTTATTACTTGTATATTTGAGGCGAGTGGCCTCTAAGCCATCCAAATTTAGAACATTATCAGAAAAGTGAAAAACTTTCCAGTTGCCGGTAAGTTTGGAATAATTTTCGTTATTTGTATCGAACTAACTAACATACTTTATTAGTTTTAGGTTTTTGGTAATTTAAATTTAAATTTTGGATGGTTTTAAACTAAACCATGGTGATTAACCACCATTTTCAAAGCTGTACACTAAATAATAATATTGGGAAAAATCAGGATTATAGTTTTAATTAGTAAAAAAAATACGTTTTTTTCTTGATAAAATTTTAAGAGAAAAGATGAACTATAAAAATAGAAACAACAAAGTCAGTTCTAGACAATTTTAATTGAAAATAAAAATAAAAAAAGCCTATAATTTGAATACAAGAGAAAATAATTTTAAAAATCCATTTCACAAAAAATTAAGGAATAATTATTATTCAGAAGCACTTATAAACGTTTTTTTCATTCTGGTCGTAATTGACGCACTTCATTCTCATCTTCATCAAGCTCGCTCTGACATCCGGTAAACACTTTTTTTTTATACTCAAAGAAATGCATGATTTTTAAATTGAATCCAGTGTATCTTTAAATGATTTTTGACATTAGTAAATTTCACATTGTTACTCGTGACATCTTGTGACATGTGTGAAATTTTCCTATTTTTGTTCCTATCCTGGTTTTGAAGCTACACGCCTCATTTACTGTTTTAAGTGTAGTTGGAAGTTATTTTATAATACATTTTCATTTTCGTTACAGAAATATAAGAGAGCTAGTAGAGATACGGAGGTGAATGGAGCGTAGTACTGTAAGCTGGGCTGTTACGGATGTCACTCACGTAGCCAGCCGCTCAGCGCTAACTTCTCAGCCAACTGATAATCCTCTACAGTCCCATTCCTCTCTCTTCCTTCTTCAGTGAGTCCTTTATTCTCTTACTTATATTATATGATTTTAATACATTAATCCGTTAACGACAATCATATTGAAAAATTCCATGTTTGATTGAGCAGTCATTTTATTGTCAGCTCCATCAAATTCATAAAATGAATATTAAAAAATAAAGTAGCTTTTCATCTCAGATTTCCCATCTTTTTTTAATGCATAGATTATTTAGTAAATGATTTATCCAAAAGCTAACAGGCTTATTAAAAATCAAGGTTTTTTTTTTTTTTTTTTTTTTTTTTTTTTCAGCTCGGAATGAACGACAAAAAATAAACAGTTAAAAAATATTATCATTAAAAAAAATTGTCAAATACGTTACTTCACTCACTGACTGTATTCTTATTTGAAAAAAAATCATATAGAATTCAATAAATTAAATATACATATTTGGCAATGTTCAGTAAAGATGCAGAATACAAGAAATTAGATATTTTCGTATTTTTTACGTATATGGTCATTGATACTAATTACTTTAACGAATTAAATACGCTATTTCATGTTCTCCAAAATAAAAACATATCCAAGTTTTTCTACAAGAAAATAATTTTTGACACCAGGCAAAGTAAAAATCATGCCTACTCTCGAAATTTCGCCCTAATTAAATAATATGTTGGATGTCAATCAAATTTATCTAACCATTACAACTACTCCTAATGACAAATCAAGGTTATATATTGAAAGATCATTTTGTTGAAAGTTTCTTCAATTTTTATTCTTCATATATCTGTGTTAGATGCAAAATTAAACATTTTTCTAAGATTTATTTCTTAGTTTTTATTAAGGTTTATTGTTCAAACGATTTTTATCATCGCTTTCAATTGATAAAACGATAAAAATACCAACTATCATTATATACGTAAGTTAAAATATCAAGCTATGAGAAAATCATTTATTTTAATATTTTCAATTAAAAATTTAGTTTGATAAATAATTTCAACATTCTTGTCAGTCATCCAAGTTAAAAGAAAATTCATAGAAAATGTTGATTACATTAAGAAAGTTAGTCGTATAACTGGATCGTTTAATTAATCCTTTTCATATCTTATTTAATGCCTTGTTTGCTGGAATAAGATAACTTAAAATAATATAACTATAAACCTACTTTTTATTCAAAAATCCAAATAATTAATGAAATCATTATCCAAAAATAATGATCAATTTTTAAAGAATTTGGAATAGCTAGAAATATATCAGTTATTTGTACGTTTTGTCAAAACGTCGAACTCATTATATCTGTCTAATTTTACAAAGAATAACTTGGGCATTAATTCTTAACAAGGAAATACTTTCATTAATTTAATTTTGAACCGAATAACATAAAAATGAAATATTAGCAAAAGCAGAAGCTTAAACTAGTACTAATGTTATATAAGTAATATATAATATACCATTATTTTATTTGAGTAATTACAAATTCAAATTGAATGTAAAAAATAATATTGATGTACTAAAATGAAATTATGAATTAAATTTATATCGAAAATAATCACCTTTTAAACATTTCTGTCAAAGAATGAGATAGCTTTCTAACTGATTAACTGAAATGGTCGTAAGCTACTTCTAATTAGTCGTAACCGTTAATAGAAATAAGCTGGTTAGTGCTCCATTTAGAGATATGACGACGTGTCAACTTTCCAAAGAGATCTCTCTGCGTGAACCAGATCGTTAGAAATGTGAAATGGTTCCCGAGTACTTTTGCTTTATAAGAACTTTTCAATTGCAATAATTCATGTCAGTAAACACGATCACGGTAACGCAGGAACGTGCGTATTAAGTTAGTATTTTTTTCAAATACGACTGATATAAAATTTCGTCGTATATGTCCAATTAATCTTTTCTTACATAATAAATTGAATTCATTACTTAATTATAGGCATGAAGACAAATCTGTTTTTATTTTTTATATAATTATCTATTTCTCTTTCTTATTTATTCTCCCAAAGATTTCGTAGTTGATGAAATGGTTTTCTGTTGTTGCATTGTTCCATTAGGAAGAGGGTGAGGGAGAGATTGCGGAGGGGCTTTCCCTAAGTGATGCACCCCACGTTTCAACAAATTTCGGTAGTCAAAAATTATTTAAATGATCGAAGCTTTATTAATTATGTCATCACGATTCCTACGCATATGAAAACATGGTTGTTTACATTTCAATATTCAAGTAAAGAAAATATTATAATCATTATTTGAATAGATTTGGTTTATGCAATTTATGCGATGAATACTCAAATACCATTTTTTTTTTTTTTTTTACAAAGTTCTAAAAAAAGAAACAATATTTAATCATTTGATTGATCTTCAAGTGTAAGGTTATTAGAATAAGAATGGTTAAACTATATTTTCTAAAAATATGAAAATAGAGCTTAAAATTGCACAAAAACATTTTTATTAATGCTTAACATTCGATTCACAATAAAATAAGTCTGCCTACTAAAAACTAAACTCCGATATGAATGTTTATTTTTAAAAAATGACAGCATTCATGCATATTCATGAAGTCATTAAAATAAATAATAAATTAATAAATAAACATTAAAACAAATTCCGACATATCGTTATAGGCTGCTCAATTAGGTATAATTAACTCGTGAACTATGTTGTAACGGAGGGGGAAACCTAAGAAATCTTAAAAAAACCTTAGTAATCAATAAAAATAATCCGATTCTCGATTTATATGTTGTTGAATTTCTTTAGTTAAAAAAAGCGAAATCCTTTCCACATTCCTTATTCGAAAAAACTAAACATTAATATTTAAAAGTAGCTAATAGCTAAAACAGTTGAAAAACAAAAGATTATTGTGAAAAAATCATCCGTGTTTGAGATTTCTATGTCATAGAGAAGTTTACAAGTGATTTCCATTGATTTCTGATGACACAAGGAACTAAAAACAGATTTTCAATTACTTCTAATTTTTTTTTATGTATTAATAAACTGTTTTTTAGTTGATGGTAGATCCCTAACCTAGTTATCTATATACATATAGATTACTTTTACATATTTATATATGAAATAAATAGTTAGGTAAAATTTTACATTCGTAAAAAAGTTCGAATCTGAGCATTTTTATCATTGTTTTTATAAATATAAATAAATTTTCATTTATTTATTTTTAAAAAAATATTCTTTTATATTTCAAGAAATTGTTTTTCATTAGAACGCCCAGTTAAGAATATTATTCCGGATCATATTTTTCGAAAAAGTTTAACTAAACTAAATGCTCTTACACCTCCAGGCTAGGCACTAAGGAGGAAGAGAAAGAAAAAAAAGGTAGATTAGTATTTTGTCAGAAAATATCATTTTGGTTTATATTCTAGATTGAACCTCTGTTATCCACTTGGAAGAAATATAGATTTTTTAAGGGAGGTATCCAATTTTTAGTTTTAAGATAAACAAAATCCGTCTGCATGTCGTGTAAATTATTGTGCAGATATTTTTTTTTTATTCCACACTTGTCGCAGATCACACTGCGATGATCCTCGGAACTCAGCACTACCATCCGCAGTTTTTTTATTTTTCATTTACAGACTTCACTCAAGGAATTTCAACACAATTAAAAAGGTTGTTTCATTATTTGTTATATAGTTATTGATTGAATTATTAACTAAAATCATAAACTATTGTGTAATTATTTGACACGTTTATTGTTATTTTTGGTGTGAAGATATTAACTCAATAACGTCAGAGAAGAGAGAAACTTTCTTCAAAAAGCAGTGCTGCCAAACTGCACTGTGCGGCTATGCACATTAGTTGGACAATTGCTTATTATTATTATATTACATAGGCATAGTTAGTAAATATTAAAATACATAATAATTAACATAAAAATAACATAACAAAACCATGTATTTCTTATTGGTTTAGATTTTTAATCTTTTTCTTTCTTTTTTTTTTTTTTTTACTTTTTTATGATATTATTCATATTTTTCTTCTATTATTTACACACATATCTATTTCTAATTGTCACTCAGTATATTAAATAGTAAAATTTTAAATATAGAAATATATATATACATAAAAATCCTATCTGCACAATTCTATTCCATTAAAATCTAAAAAATAATTTTTCAACATTCATGCATATAAAAAGTAACGGACTGAAATAAAAGTAATAAATATATGAATGATAATTTTAAAAAGTTATAGATATTCAAAAATAATAGGTATTAAATATAAAAATAACAAACTTTATTAAGTAGAAAAAATATCATCACAAAATCAATTTTTTATTTTTATAATAACAAATGGACAAATATTTTAAATCTGATTTTTCAAAATAAATTAATTGATGTTCCTTAACAAATAATTAACATGGAATGTCCCAAAATAAAAAGAAATTATTCTTAGAATAAACCAGTTGGAACCATATTTGAAAGATAGAGTAACGACGTGTAAAGTGAAATAGATTTAAGTATTTATAATGAGTCAATATATTGCGATGATAGTTTAGTAATCAATTATGGATTAAAAAACTGACTTACAGCAGAGTACGTAGCTTTGTAAATTGTATAATTCACAATATATTAGTCAAAACATGCCTCGATTGCTCTCTAAAATATTTACCAATTAAATATCGATATTAAATAACATAAATCAACAATGAACATAAACATTGCCGACATAAGTAACGAGACCATTAAGAAAGACTCAACAATTAGCAGATAGGGCTGAATAAACGGCGCATTCATCGTGCATTTAGTTTTCTTCAGCAATTAGCATAAGCAACAAGTCTTTATTCAAATATTTCATTACGTATTGTATTATATGTTTTAGCTCTTACACTGGCTCATGCATTATGCATGGTCCATAAGTCACAGATAGGTTGAGCCCAAGCGATCGCTATGCGGGTATCTGTCGGCTAGGGATGTGATTTGGCCAGCGTACCGACACCCAATTAGTCTAATGTATTCCCGGCTCGTGCGCCTAGGTCGTGTTTTTAAATTTCAATTAGATGTTAATGCGACACTTGAGATGGAAAATTCACGTTCGGAAATAACGTTGACGGATCTCTGTGACCGTCTTTAAGAACTGGCTATAAACAGAAAGAATGGGATCATAGTTACAATTTTCGAAACAATATTTTCAAAACAAATTATATGTGAAAATAGAAAAAAAAATTGGCTAATAGTATTAAGATAGAAATTATATAATTTCATCAAATAAATCAATAACCTTTGCATTTGTATTAGACAGAAATATTTCATACTCAACAATATTCCAGAGCATGATAAATAAAAATTAATTAAGGCAAAATTAAATAAAATATTTTAGAGGATCAAATATAACTTTATATCCCTTACTTTTATGGTTGTCTGTAAATTTTATAGGGCTAATATGTCGAAAAAATATTTTTAATAGATCCGATACACGATCTTACTAAGGTTGAATCTAGAAATGTATGATATTGTATGTTGTATCATTATTGTCGATTTTTTATTATAATCGATTATATTTTTGTTTTTTTGTAAAAAAAAAAATCACTTCTTAGATGAGAATGATCTGTATTAACTGTGTTATATATATTCTCTTTTTTATTTTATATATAAAATATATATTCTCTCTTTTTATTTTATTTTTTTCAATTATCCTTTTTTACTGAACATCGATGAAAAATCACATGAAAATTTTAAACGATTATTGATTATTTCTTGTTGTTGGCGTATATTTACAAAAATCAAAATGGCTTACGATTTTATTTGTAGTTTGTTGATTAATAATCATATGTTAGTGAAAAATGGATATTCATTTTGATAGAAGAATCTTTTCTTATTTTATGTGTTTATTTTTTTCTTTCTAATTTACGGATGAATTTTATATTGTTGGGTATTATAAATTTATACTATTTAATATACACGTGAACAATCTAAAACACAAAAAACAATAACACATTAGTCAAAAATTCACAAAATATCGTATTAGAGTATTCGCTGTACCTATAAATGGTTAGACAATTTCATAAGACTAGAAAACCTATTTTTACTTCATATGCCTATAGAATATATTCCCAACAAAGATCATTACATTAAGCGAAAAAAAAGGCAATGAACTTAATGCCATTTTTAAAACATGTGATAATGATGTAATTTTACAATATCTAACACATTTTATCTACATACTCAAATTAAAAAACAGTTCATAGCAGTTGTTAGTATTTGTCTTTTGTTATTTTATTGTTATTATTATTTATTTTTTTAAACTTTCCACACTAAAAGTTCTGTATTGGTATGATTTAGCTACGATCACTTAGTCAATTATTTCTAATAACTTTTGTCCATGACTTAGCTAACTTTTTTAAAAGATTTTTCCTAATGATATTTTATGTCAAATGAAAAATAAAACATTTGATAGGTTTATTTGAGTTCTGTTAGGGGAGATATAAGTAAAAAAGGTGTTTGCTGGAACTAATTACTACAAAGACGGGATATTAATTTCGTAGTTTGTTGTTGATCTTTTTTACAAAGTCAGGAACTAACTAAATTTTTGTGATATATTTTTTCAATAAAATAAGCAAATATTATGTTCATATGTACGAGGTGTTTCATTCCAAAATCAGTTAAAGTCTAAGTTAACATTATATTTTTTAATTTACGGTCTTAGTGGTGTATTATTACGATTAGAAGGAGACGTTTAATATTTCAAAAATAAATGAATACTTGATTAATAAAAAAATATGATAATTTTACTCGTAATATGAAAAAAAAAACCTAAACATTTGTTCCCCATAAATGAATATAACAAAATATTTTCCGGTTATTGGTTTAAGTATGAAAATATTATTACAACCTATTGTATTTAGTCATTATTAATTAGGAACTTCTTTATTTTTTAATTTATTTTCTTTAGTGACAATTGCCTTGATACTTTATTGTTTGCGAGAGCTCCAGCAGTGAACTATCTTGACTTCATACTCTTTCAGAATAGTTGAGCTGACAGTCCTTTCTTGAGCGAAAAGACAGAACGTAAGACGAAGAGCGGCGACGAAGACCCGCCTCCCTGCAGCGCTGGGCGGGGTCTAACCCAAGGACCGACCAATCCGCGCAGGCCTTCCGCCAACACCCCCTCTCGACCGGCCCAGAAAACAAAATGGTTCCTTGTTGGTTCCTCACTTCTCTCACAGACTGCGCGGCACTCGCTCTACAGCTCAAGCTATGCTGAAATCCCTGAAATGTCTAAAAATTTCACATTTTAGATTTTCTATCTCGTGGTGTGGCATCCCCAAAGCTGACTATCAAACCCTAATCCTCGAACGGGGGATTAGGACCCGATATTAAAAAGCCTAATAGACGGGCAGTTGGTCGGGGGAGACGAGGCAGGTGCCTCACGAACTGCTATTGTCTGCACCCTCGCATTTAGTACACCCCCTATCAAAACACTATCCCTTATAGCTCCTTTGTCAAGCGTAGTTTGTCTGTTACTGTCCTCTGTTAGTTCCATGTTTACGCTTCGGGAAAATATTTCTCAGCTTACGTGGGGATACGTTTGATCATGTCTGCATCAAAGCAAGACGGTAGTATGTACTAATTCAGAGGTATTAGCAAATACAGAAGATATTTTTTTGAAGTAATTTTCGCTTCTGAAGACGAAAAAACTAAGAACAGTAAGTAAAAAAAAAGTTGAATAACTTATACACGTTTTGTGTATCAGAAAACAAAATACAAATAAAAGTAAAAAAAAAAAAAAAAATTATTGCTGGAATAAATTACTTATTTCATTCATAGCACCTCAGTAAAGTTTAATAATAAAAGATCAATACCAGGATAGAAAAAAGTAAATTCCAGTGTGTGTTAAAAAATCTATCATTCATATTTGCCTAGGGTTATAAAGATCAAACTCACTAAACCACTATATGGCTTATTTTTAAGCTTTCAACTAATGAAAAATATTTTATAATAGACCAGTATTTAATATAACAATTTAAATTATATTTTTTATATACTAGTTGGTAAAATTAGTTTTTGAGTTGAGTTTTTTTTTATCAGTAGTTAATACATGAAAGTAAATGATTTTTTTGACAAATTAAAATTCTATTACAAAAACGTATCTAATTTATTTTAAAATCTAAACTTTCCAATGTCAAATAGATGTTATAAACCGGCATTTTCAATATATTTAAAGTAATTGTATACTCTTGTAATAAATTTTTAATAATACTTCTAAAAAATGGATAAATTGACTTTTAATAAAAAACTCTTCATATATTAAAGGCGATCATGTTATGAAAATCAAACGTTTGATAAATAACATGTTGATATCACAAAAAGAATGTTTTTAAGCTCGATGAAATTACATAGTAAGGTGTAGGTAAGGCTTTAGCTCAAAACGTCTACTATAATAAACAATTAAAAAAACAAAAAAGAGATTAATTTTTCCTTAAAATAATATAATTGATGTAGCATTACAGCGCTTTGATAAATGTGTAATAAGAAAGTTATTTCAATAAATAAAGGTGACAGGTTGCGGTGAAGTCTTAAACAATATTTATGATTTGATTAACCAATCACTAATTAAACTTAATATTCTTTTTCATATTCGGCGAATGATTTACTAATATCCATTTACAAAGTCTGTCACGTAAACCATCGATATATCCTAATTTTTAATAACTATGCCTCTTTAAGCGGGCACATTTATAGGTCCAAATTAACTTTTAAAAATATTTTTTTAAAAGTATTTACAGGTCAGTGAACAAAAAAATAAAGATTGAAAAAGAGTTGAATTTTATTTCTACTATCGTAAGTAACTACAGGAAATGAAAAAAAACACATATAAGTAGACTCATAATAAAATACTAATACTTACATAAAACCATAGTAAATTCACAATTATATGTATATTTTTTTGTATTGTATAGTACTCAGTCACAACATATGACAGAGATAACTAAATTAAATGATAACAAAATAATATTTAAAAAATAAAAAATAAAAATATTAATGAAACAAAAATACAGTAAAATAACAATTATAATAATAAAATAAATATTTAACTTATAGATATATTTTAATTTATTTTTGGATCGCCAAAAAGTAATTCAATTTCCACCTTCAAGTAAACATCAGATCCGACGCTGAAAAATTAGACAGGGCACATTTTGAAGACGACGTTACGTAGGTTTTAGGAGTTATTTATTAGGAACGGTTTTATAAAAACTATATAATAAAAAAATAAAGCAGTTATTAAGATTGGCTAACAGTTCACATTTTGATGACGGAGTCTTAATAAATAACTCCTGTAAGTGTCAAGAATTATTTAAACGGGTTTATAAAAAAAAAAAAAAATTGTATAAAAAACTAGTAACCATTGATTGACTAAATGTAAAAACAAATAAAAATAAAATTATGAACTTCATGAATGAATTGAAATGATTATTTTTTAATGGTGAAATATTTTAATTATCGTTAAATTATTTATTAATATTATAATAGGAAAAACAAGTAAATAGTTAAGCTTCATATTTTGGTCCTAACTGTTGTTTACATATGTTAATATGCTTGTAAGTTCCAAACATTATCATATGCGGGAAGGAGTAATGTTATTCCTCTGGTGCTGTGTTTGCGTTAGTGCTAATAACTTTTATTTGCATAATCGATTTTCAGGCACGATATCATTAAATAATCAATATTAAGCGTTTCATAATTATCTTTTTTTCCCCTCTTTAATTCCTATTATTAGATATTTACCACAAATAACAGCGCTTCACACAATTCAATAATTAATGCCGTCTGGATCCTTAATAACTTGGTTTTTATTTACTTTTTTTTTTTTTTTCGAAATACAGCAATTAAGTTTTTAATCGATTATAATTGAATTAGACAATATAAGTAGGTCAGTAGAATTTATTAATAAGAGTGGAGCTTAAGTAGTATTGGACTGAGGCACGGAATATCGGGATTTAAGTGAATGCAAATCAGAGGCTACTGTTCACCGCCTTGTTTTTTATTAAATTGTTCCTTCCAGGATAAATGTATGCATGTTTTTTTTATGTTTTTTTTCTTTTTTTAGAGTAGGTGTTGCTAAAGATGTCATGTTAATGTAAATTGTTGAAGCAAATGATTCATTACCTATAATGTGGTGTAATTAAAGCTTCAAGAACCCTTAGCATTCGATTTAACGTAGGATAAGAAATGGTTTCTGTCAGTCTTAACCTGAACATGAAGTTGCAATATTACTTAATTTGTACATATATTAATATTAATAAATATATCAACTATAACTTATTGCTATCTTCAGTGTGATTTGAACTATTAGATACCATCAATTTGGCCATTTTTTTTTTTAATGAAAAACGAATGAATGGATGCAAATAAGCGATAATCCATATTTAGTAAAGAATTTAAAGTTTTAAAAAATGATATTTATTTGTCTAATCCATTAGTTACAATTTTTCTGCAAAACAACGATACACAATGCGGAATTGTAAAATGACAATGACAATGAAGAAATGAAATTCAAAACCAATTTCAAGCTCTGAAATCTTTTTCCATTCTTTTTTTATTTATTTTTTTTGTTGGTAATCGAAAATCCATTAGAGCTGTAGAGTGATCCGGCTGACAACGAAGCTATCATTAATTACTTACAGGTATTTATATTTATTTATACTATGTAAGCTAGATTTACCCTTATTCCACGAATTGGAAAAAATAGAAAACTATATGTAAAACCTCCTTCCATATATGCATATAATTAAAACATTTATCATTTCTACATTCACGTCAAATGTATCGTGTTGCTGAGTGTAACCAACCAGTAAAAGGCTCTAAAAAGAAGGGTGAAAAAACGTATGTACATAATTTAGATTTATTTTAGTTTAATCTACATGAAATAAGGATTTCTGTTTATATATATTTTTTTGATATTGATATTGGTTATGGTGGGTTTTAGAATGTGGTGTATATGGATCTCATGTATCCATAAACTTTGATCCACTTCTTGTTAAAAAAAAACACACATCAACACTGAGTAAATTAGTGTATTTTTTTCTTTTAATTATACTCTAAGCAAGCTAAGGTATACATTTCAGACATTTCAAACAAATTACGAGAACTTAATATGGTTTGGCATATGTCCAATATTCATCCACTAAAGAACATAACTGTCGTAGGCCATAACTGGAGTATTCTGTACAAAGAAGATAGTTAATTTTCCAAAGGTCTCTAATGGTTGTAACCAGAAATTTTATTTTATTTTACGACTATAACATAAAATACATTAGTTTAGAAGGGTATCATTTCTAACAGTTATAAAATGCTTGATATCATTGAAACATACATATGTCAGAAAGAAACATAAATTCCTTGGACCGCGGATGACATTGCGGTTCTTGGAAGTAACCAATAGGACATGGAAAAACTCGCAAGGACTAATTAGGATAAAACATGATATATCATTATAAGTCAAAATATCCACCCTAAAGACATGGTCTGAATGGATGGCAAATCGTTTCCGTAGGTAGACAGTTTCCTATACCTCGAGTCCACACCAAACTCAATAAATGATCAACTTGGAACCCAAAAACCAGATAGATAGAATCAACAAACATGCGAAAGAGCCACATGCAGCAAACTAGAAAGCAGTAGCCCAAGGTAGGCTGGTGTGGAGAAGGGTGTCGGGGAGCCAATCTATAACATTGGAGAAGTTTGGCGGGGGGTGCGGTCAGCAAAGAACAACATAAATAAACAAAACCATATTTATTTATTTTATGCCGACGTTTCGACCTGAATTTCAGGTCTTCATCAGGGGTTATGGCGTAAGAAAGAAGGTACCTTCTACGCCATAACCCCTGATTCAGGTCGAAACGTCGGCATAAAATAAATAAATATGGTTTTGTTTATTTATGTTGTTCTTTGCTGACCGCACCCCCCGACAAACTTCTCCAATCATTAATCTACGGTCAACTATCTACACCTCACTATTACTATCTACACAAAATTATTACTTTGAATAAAATATTTTGATAATGATTATTACATTCATTTGTTCCTTCAAGGTAAAAAATATAGGAATTTTTATAAATACATTAAAAATACAGCAAGAGATTTGAAAATTTTCATTGTGAGAGTTATCCTTTAATACTAATAGTTCTAATATAAATGATTCAAATAAACAAATAAAAAGAATTAAATTTAAATAAAAGTAATATATATTAACTAAACCAATTCATGTTGAACGTTTTTATGTAAGTGTAAAATAAATATATTATTTGAATATTAAAATAAAAAATTAATTTAATTAAATGTTCAACGCAGACTCCCATCCGTAAACAATGATTGGTATTACAGTACCCTCCATCAAATATTTCATTTAATTAAAAAAAAAAACCAGTGTATTTTGAATATGCTCGGTTCATTACTAAGTCATATTAATATTAAATCATTGTAAATTGTCTATGAGTTTATGGAGAATGCAACAATCTGTAATTTGTAGTTGATAAATTATGATGGATAATAATGGGTACAATAATATTACATATTTAAAATAAAAAGACGAGTGATGGAAAAAAACTACACAAAACTTACTAATATTTGGAAGCCAGTTGTAAGTTGATTATTTATTTCTCCAGTATTATTTTTTTTAAATAACTATTTTTTTACATTTTTTTGTTATCTATTTCATTTTATATTGATAAATAAATTGGATTATTAAACCACCATTAAAGAGACAACTTAAAAAGAATAATGACGAAATGAAGGACAATTAAACATCAGGTTTGATAAAAATAAAAACATAATAATAAAAAGTTTATGACAAGAAATCCTCATTATAATATCAACAACGCATAAAGGGAAATAAGAAATTACTGGAAAATGGACAGTATAGCCAAGCTAAAATGATTTAAATCAATTACATATAAACTATGAAAAATGTTTAATTACATTTCCGAAAATTCACCAAAAAAAATATTTCTAGGACTACAGACACCAGGGCCCTGTTTCATAATGAAAGCTAATAGTATTAGTTCATAGTACAAGTGTAGAAACTAGTGTGGTAATAATACTAATACTTATTTTTTTCATGATAGGAATGAATATGAGTGATATTACATGAATTAAAAAATACTACAGTACAAGTTACTATTGTGCAAGCCTGTGTAATTGTATTAAAATAAATCTACAAGACTAATAGTATTAGTTTGTATTTTATTATGAAACAGGGCCCTGATCTCCAACCAATCTTATAATATAATAGTAATCTGAGAAAATAAAACAAAAAAACCTATAATTACTAAAAAACATAAATAAAATTGTTGCTATAAACAATAAAAGGGCGCGGCAGCAAACGGAGGTGCAAACAGCACACTATCAGTCCCTGATGCATATTTATGAGGAAGGGACCAGCCAGGGATCTCTGCTCTTGCCATCATAACTCTGTCACATGTGTCTGTGTTGTCGAGGGTCCTGTAGTCTGTCTAGAGTGGTCTTTGCGACCGCACAACACTCCAGTATACACATTAATATATATGTACATGTATATGTGTATATATTGGTATGCCTGTCAAGGTGTGTAGATATTCTAGTTTGAGACGTAGAAAATAAAAAGTAAAAAAGTTGCCAGTATTCCAGAAAATTCATGTCTACAGTATTTGTAAAAAATATACTGTATATTCATTTAGAGATAAGAAATGTTTTAAATACATAAAATAATCTGTAATGTTTATAACTTGTTATTTTTATATTGCTTCATACTGTTCTTTACGGCCACTTAAATTAAGAGAGTATCAAGGCCTTATATTTTTGGGGGAAAAAAGGCATATCGTTGACTGATAATGAAAATTTGGCAAATAAGGCTTAGGGAATGATAGTATTCTTTAGCCGGGTTTTGTTTAGGCATCTTTCAACTATCATTGATATTAGAACATATCTCATCCAGTTCTTTTTAAAAACTTATTGCTCAATAGTTCGACCATAAAGTTTTCTAGGACTGGTATATTAGGAAATTACGCCCCTACTGGTTTCAGTAGCAAAGTAATAATATAGGTAGGTAGTCTCTTTCAAACGTTTGGTTTTGAGGATTTTGAAATATGACTTTATCACTAGCTATAGTCATTTGCCCTTTAAACATTCACTTAACGTTTAGATGATGCAACATTTCTTCTAAGAAACCTTTAAAAAATTGTTTTCATTTAAATCTTGTTGAATAAAGATTCTGATGTCTGACTTACTGAATTGTAAGCCGAAAATTGAACGATGTGCGGCCTCTACCCCTCAACTTAAAGCAAATAGGATCCCTTTCGGAAAATATTGAAAAGTTGTTTTTAAGCCACTTTTATTGTGCATATACCTGGTTAGACGTTTCAGCTAACTCATACATCTTAAATTAATAAAATAGCTCTACTAATTAATTGTAAAGAAATATTTGTTGCCAAACACTCCCACGGACCGCTAAGGTTCACGGACCACTCAATTAATAATATTGACAATATATTTTTTGTTATTCTATATCCGAAAACAAATAGATTCGTATATATCTCACAATAGCATAATCACAGCACAGTATTAAAATGATTTAGACCGATAAATTACGCACCCCAAGAATCCTTTGAATGGGAATATTCGTAGTAATAAAATAAAAAATTGTACTCAATTTTTTTCTTTATTACCCTTCGAATTCCTTTTTAAAATCTCAAAAAATGCAATTATACTACAATTAAACTAATCTACACGAAGCATAAAGGAGGCTTAGGAACCCCTGTACGAAATGATAAAAAATGGCCCTTGGTAAAAGTATTAAAACCGGAGATATAAAATTGATCGTTACAGAAATATTTCTTTATTTGAAACTGATTTCTCTTCTATATAGTTCCATAAAGTCTACAAGATATTGAAATATATCGAAAGTGCGGAAATTCAGCTTTCCAATAGTTATGGTTACATTGAATTTGGATAACATTGTAAGGAGTTATGGGTGTCATGAAAGAGGGACGTCGGTAAAAAAGAAATATCCTCCGAAAATCATTCCCAAAAATTTTCAATTTATATGAGGATTGATATTTAAGGGTTCCCAAAGACGCTAAATCCGAATTTTACTTTGTTCTTAGCCAACTTTACACTAAGCGACCTTTTTTTTTTTACACACTTAAACGCATTTAATATGATAAATAATCGTTTGTTCTAATTATACCTCAAAAAAATTAATTAACATTTAATAATGATTATGTTCATGCAGATGCGATAGCGTAACAGTTTTTTAAAAAGTATGTAAAATTTTTTTCTCTGACTCCTAGGACGCGTTGGCATGAACTCTTGTGCCTAATAACTTTTGACCTAGTATCATCAAACAAAATTTCATTGAAATAGGTGATACCACGTTCGTTGCCTCCCTGGATAGTTAATTTCAAAAATAAAACTTTACACCATGGTTTAAAACATATCATAAAACTTTATATGTCCGTCATATCATAAAATTTATATGCCCCGCCAACCTGCTAAAAATAAAAGTTTGCGGAAATCGATGAATCACAAAAAAACAACCATTTTTTTTTTTTGTAGTATTACGTATATTTTTAATAAGTGATTTCGTTTGATCTAAATGGATTGATTGATTGATGGCCATTTCACCAAATATTAATAATATTTTTTTCAACAGCGTTCGAAATAGTTACGGTTCAATGTTTTTCATTAAGTACAGCACCTTGTTAAGTTATATCTACAAGTATCCAGCTTATTTTCAACAATAAGAAGATATAATTCTTTTTAGTAAGAAAACATTTCTTAAAGATATTCTTTAATTGTTTAATCTCTCATCGATGGTATAAAGCCGTATAATAATTTTAGCTACGTGTTCACAACTTTAATATTGTTCACAGTATAGATATGTTAATAACTATTTAATTTAAAGAAGTTAGTAAGGTGGCCAGTTTTCAGATTATTTCTTATGTTACATCAAAAACATTGTTTCTGTTCCTTAAAGCCAATCTCAGGATTCTAAGAATTATAACTTTTGTCAGTGCAATAAGGTTTAAGTAGCTTATGAACAATACAAAATATCATGTTTTTTTTTTTCTTTTTTACTACTTTAAATAAATAAATAAATCTGTTCCACTACAACCAACGAAGGGTCTGGGGTGAAGTAGTTTGAAAGTAAGTACTGTTCTAGACCAACGTTTATACAAGGAGGTGATTAGGTCAGAATCACGCTCAACTGCTAATGCCATTTTTGTTCTCTTTCTTCACTCTTTACTAATGCAAATAATCCCAGTTTGGGTTTACTGTTTGTTATTAGTTATCTTCACAATAAGATGTATGATTTTTGTTTTGGTTTTTTATTAAGTAAGTAAAGTCATTTTTTTTTCCGTCTTTTCACTCTGACTAAAGTAGATAACCCTAGTTTGGGTTTACTGTTTGTTATTAGCTTATATAAATGATTTTAACTCCCTATTTGGGTATTCGTTTTTTGTTATTAGTTTATATAATTATCAAATAGTTTGTTGATTGTATTATTATTATAATGATTGTTAAATTATGTACTTTACAGGCAAACTCTATTTGTACGGGAGCTGCTCCATAAACAAATAAATAAATTATTATTATTAGATCAACGTTTGTGCAAGGAAGTGTTTAGGTCAGAATAAAGCTTAACCGCCAGATATTTCCCAATTCAGGGCACACACTATAGGTTGAATAGTTAAAATTTGGTCATCTGCCATAAGTTATACGTTTTATTAGCTTAAAATCATCTATTCAGAGTTGTGCTAGAACTTGCTCCGACATATACTTTAACGATACTGTAACTTAAGTAAATCCCGCAAAGCATACTTTTTGCTGGATGGACTAAACTATGACTGGCTAAAATAGGCACTTATGCGAGGCTGGAAACGGGGAAAGTAATGTAGAAAGACAAATTTTGTTGAGTTAAACTATTATTAATCTATTGCAGGAAGATGGTACATGTGGTGCTTATGAAAGGTACAAAAAATATCAGAATAAACTATTGATTATTAACCAAGGTTTCAACCCACTTTACAGAGCTTCATCAGGAATGTGTCTAGGAAGATATAAAGTGATAGAGTGATTGGACTATTTTCCTACAATTAATTCCATATGGCTAACTGACAATCTTCAAATATTAATAATTTATATTTTAATGTCGTCAATTGTGCTTGCATAGTGGATTCGTCTTTGATGTAATTAATATACTCATAGGTGATGACCTAATATAAATATTTGTTAATTAATTTAATGAGGCATTATTTCCTGAGGACAATGATTAATCTAGAGAGGGGAAGAATTACAGAAATCTCAGTTCAGTTTTGAGCATTTTCATTTCTTTTATTTTCATTAATAATGTTCTTTTCACAATTGTTTAATGAATAACGATGAAGATATTAATTGCCTTCCTGAAACGAGCACTTCAAAGGATATCACCTTGATTAAGATTCCCGCCAAGCCTCACATCCAGGGTCCGAAATAGAAAAAAGAATCCTGGCTAATTGTGTGCTCTTATCGTTGTGCTTCCTCCTTTTTTCCCTTACTCCTCCCTTCTCTCTCCTCCCTGCCCCCGTAGGATTTGCCCAAGGCAGCCCGGGCTAACTAGCTGTAACGAACGGTTTAACAAAACAGTTTAACTGGATTAGTCGAGTCCGCAGGTAGGTCCTTCCATGTTCCGCCATAACTCGATTCAAGTGTCGCTTAATAACGCAATTTCCCGGGCTCTAACATCTAACATCGTCAGTTTTGTATCGCCATCAAACTCAAAATAATCTAAACAAAAGTCTATATATGATTATTTCACATCATTCTATGTGTTCTATATGTTATACAGAGTTCTATGTGTTGTTTAGAAATCATATCAGAATGAATTGGTTTTTTTTTTGCCTTGGTGTGGCATTGATGGCATGAATAACTAACTCATGACACTTATTCATAAGCCAATTATAATTAAACAATGAAAGTAATGGCGTAAGTACAATTTCGGCGTCCTGTAGCAACCAATTTGTGAGGCCCTCTAAGTTTCTTACTCGTACTTTTAAGATGAAGCAGTGCATTATATATAAAAGTACAATGTAAGCTATCATTATTGTATACATACCTCCTACTATGTATACTATTAATTGATATTGTATATATTATTGTAATATCGTAAGAGAAATACACTTAAAATTGCTTAAGACCTTTAGCGATTTAAAATATATCTTATGGCCATATTTCATAATATATTCCAATACATAAATAAGAAATAATACCTTTAAAAATGTATACATAAATTTACACAAATTTATTTTGTAAGGTTTAGTAAGATTTAGCCTCTTTGCCTTAAGAGTGAGCTCCGAATACGGTAATCCAGTACAGTGAAACGTTTAGGTAAAGGACATCCGTGAGGAAGAGGATTTTGTCCGTTATACATAAGTTTTCATTAAGACTTAAATGTAAAAATAAATGCATATATTAAAAATAAAATATTATAATTATTTACATACAGTCACTTAAGTTGTTGTACCTCGTTTGTTTGAAAAATGCAATAATACGATTTACCTAGTATTAAAAAGAAAGACTAAGATCATTCTATGGACGTCTCAATCATCGTTTTATTGGATACATAACAAACATATTTAAATTTATGCCATCAGAAAGTTATATTTTTGAATGGAGATCCTTTAGTAGGAGAAATTGAAGAAATTGATTAAAAATGGGGTTTTTACTTAACTCAGAACTTACAATATTTTTTCTTTCTTTTTAAAAGATATTTTAAATGTTCTAAAAACTTTAAAAATGGAAGTTACTTTGCTAAAAATTCTTCATGTTTTGTTTCTCCTTATTTTCAGATTTCATTGGGCTTGATTTGAGGAACAAAAATTAAGTAAAATGGTGCATGCTTTAGTCAAAAATGTTGGGTTATTCTATCACTGTATATTCACCTTTTTACGGGTTTTATACAATAGACTTTGCCACTGCAGTGTAGTTAGAAGACAAAATAAAATGTGGAGATTAGAACTGTACACTTTTTCTTAAATTACATATGTCAAGCCTTACAATTACTTTGAATTATGTGAACTTTATTCCAAAACACCCTTTTCACCAATAAACGTTTTTTTATTTGAAATAAAGTTATGAGTGAATCTTAAGTACATTTATTATTTGTTGATAGTTTTAAGAACAAAGAGATAATAAATGTTTAAACCTTCAAGATTCATTCATTTTTTTTACCTTATTACTGAGTAAGTAACGATAGTGATAAAGTATTATTTTATTTAATATATATTTTTCTTTATTATCAGATCGACCTGTTGGCCTTACAGGTTTATTTTATGAATTTAGTTTTATTTTTACAATTGATAATGTTGGAATTTATTTGAATGAAATAAACACTTGCAACTATTTACAATATTAAAATAATTAAATTTTAAAAATAAACTATTAAAAATAATAATAATGATAGTTAGCTGCGGGGTACCTCCTGTTCACCTTACTCGTTGCTCAAACTGTGATATACATGTATTTTATTGTTTATATTGTGTCATTTTTTGAATATAGTGTAATGAATACAAATATATTGTGCTTCCTTTTTGTTTCTTACTATTCAGGCTTTAGTGTCCAACTCGCCGTCTAGTTCGAGGTTTTTCTAACGGATCAGGATCTAAGTTTCCTATTCTCAGAGGGAGTAAAATAAAATATTACACGGCACTATAATCGAAGAATGAAAGAAAAACAATTAATAAATAATAACAACTATAGTTTCAATAGGAGTAACAAAATGGATATTTTATAATGAAAAATAGTTTGAAAAAGTAAT
>NW_027106339.1:1192239-1223339 GCF_000696795.3 Halyomorpha halys | reverse complement strand
ATATTAATAATAAGGCAAATAGTAAAAATACAGAGTTCATAGCAGAGCAGAACAGCTTGCATTAGTCGAGGCTTCAGACTTTGGTATGAAGATGGATTTCCAAAGATGCTACTTTTGGATAGATTTGGTACGAGACTACACTTTAGACTGCTCTTAAGTGGAAAAGGGGTTCTATAAAGCATTTTCTAATTGATTCATCCATTGATTCCAATTGTATTTCGTGATGCAATTGACTGTTTCGTATAAACCAAGGGGTATACACTGTGATTCTAACGACCTTGTTTTGGAATGAATTTAATTTTTTTTTTCGTTTCGTACAGGATGCTACTCCCCAGACTTTATTACCGTATATAATTAATAATCTTAATATTGCTTTGTATATGTGAATGGTTAATGTATTGTACCATTAATAGAAAATCATACATAAAGACCTTAATGTTCCCTATGTAACCCGAACCAGATATCACTCCTTCCATTATAAACTCCCTAACCACTCAAATCACCTAGTTTCTAACCTTGCATCCTCTTCCATTCCTGACAATCCTCTGAGGCGCCTGAAAAGAAGATGGCCACGAGACCAGCTAATGTAAAATGTCATTAGAGTGCTACCAATGGGTATTTTCTCTACACCCCTGTAACACTCCAATTTAACTTAGATCAGGTTTACTAAATGTATTATAATGTACAGTTGTAAATAGCAATAAATAAATATATAAAAAAACAAAACAAAAAAAACATTAATAGACTGATAACTTAAATAATAAAAAATGAAAAATGAAAAATTTCTTCTTTTTTTTTTGAGTTTATATAATAGGTACGTTATTAACTATTGACCTATTCTAAAAGCTGCTTGTTCTGGTTTTTCCTTTTTGATAAGTTTCGTTAGTTTGTGATGGGTGCTCCTGAAGCGGTAAGATCCAGTAGGTCCCAGCAGACAGGAGGACCTTACAGCGGGCTATTACGGTAGCTATCCATCAGCCGCCGACCACTGCCAAACTGCCTGTTATTATATACAGATTATAGAGCTATAGTAAATTCTAGTAGCTTTTTATGGTAATCACTATAGTGGAAGATTGTTGCCAGGCTCCTCAACTGTGTAGACAATGTCCGAGGGCCTTAAATGTAGCATAACCCGGTGATTAACTGCTGATGTTTAAAATAGTTTAAGTCCATAATATATGGCCTAGTTCGATGGTATTCTGTAAAGGTATAGTCTTGGTATGGGGTTGTGCTTGAGTGATCTTGCTACAGTAAGGTCATGTATTGGGTTACAATAAAAACATTAGGAGAAAATATATCGTTTATTTTATTAACGCCCTGAATCATTCACATCATATATTTGTCTAAAAATTAACCAGGCCAAAGCATGATGGTTTAAGATAACCCAAAATTACTGATAATTCTGATTGTGAAGCTATTATGTTCCTAAGACAACAAAATTTCATTAAGGTATTTAAATATGTTTTAAATACTTTTCTGACGGGTTTTCTTAGATCCATTCAAATCTAACTTAATTGATACCTACCAATAAATATGTAAAAAAAGTTTTTAATTATAAAAAAAGTGCTTATAAAATCATTAATCCTTTAACTGAGGAGATGAGGTGTGAAAACCCTAGGTAGAAATTAAACATTCATAGCTGTGGAGTTTGAACTCATACCGCCTCTCTCTGGAAATTTAATATGAGTTTTCAAGATCAAAAGTCAATTAAATTTTAACACTTTCACGATAAGAACTATTTGAATGCATTGTAGTTTGGATGAATTCTCTCAACCCCTGGATACTATTTCTTATTTTTTTTGTTTACCCAGTTATGATTATTTCTAAATTATCTTTACGAATTTCCAAGTATTTATTTTTATTTACAAGTTTTTTGATGTGATAGATACATAATAGCATCGATTCATAGTAACTTAACAATCTGTTCAAAAGGTCTCAGTTTTAAGCTGCAAGGAGTCCAAAAAATAAAAATAAAATGACATTCATGACCCCAAAAATAAGACATGAAACTCCAATTATTACCGTGAAAATTTTTGAAATATAAAGCAAGGAATGCTTGAATCGACAGCTGGCGCTTTTTTTCTAATATTAGTAATTTTTTTGTTTAAATAGTTATCCTAAAAATAATATCGTACATTTTAAAAAAAAAATGTAATTGTTGTAAATTAAAAAAAAAAAACGTCCAAACAATAATTTTTTTACATTTTAAAAACTGTTTAGATTTTTTAAAAATTAATTTTTGTTTCTATAATTAATATTTTTATGTGCATAAATCCCTTTAAAATCATGCTACTGTAACCTCTTAGATTTTAAAATTATACTTAGTTTTTATAATTTAAATAGTTTAAATATATTGGAGTCCTGAAAACCCCATTTCTCTAAGAACATTTGAATTCGTGTAGGAAATACTTATATTCTGAAAAAATAATGTTCTTAGAATCTAAAAGTTGTATTCACATTTAAAGTTTTAGAGATCAAGAAACAAATTTGGTTCCGCTTCTGTCTGTTTATAGGTTTGTAGTCCAATTTGTTTAGGAATATCCATCAAACTTTTTATACAACTTTGATGAAATTTGCGGATGTACTATGAAGGTTGTGGAGGATGGTACCTAGCTAGTCCCATATCGTTCATATTAGATTCCGTTTACTACTTTCGCTTAAATATGCATAAACGTATTTTCCTCGGCAAAGTTTAAATTCAAAAGCGGTTGATGCGGCTTGTTCTAGCTTTGGAGGCAAGTTTGAAATTAGTTAAAAATGAGTTGAGTATTAATTGCATCAGATTCCACCAACGATTTTCTCATTCACATGTACTAAAACATTTCCTTAACACAAATATATTTAGCAAAATATTCCTACAATTTGGTCTTAATTCTGATTATAATCGGCGATAAGTATTGATATGGCCTATTATAAATTGTAGGAAATTCCATTTCCTACATTGGCTTAAGTATGCGTAAACGTTTTTTTCTTTGAAAACGTTTATTTCGAAAACGGATTGTCTAAGCTCAAAGTTAGTCAAACTAGAGTAGACGCGGTATATTAGAAATGTATCTAATTTCAAGACACTATTTTCACTCCATGTGAATAATTAATTTCCATAGATACAACTTTGTTTCATTACTGACTCCTGTAAATTATACTCTCAAATTACAAATCATTGCCCACGAAATATGAATAATTATATATTATTATAAATATACAGAAACTGGACAATTTCAACAAAATGTGACTTATGGGGCTGCCCAACTTACAAATTCATATACATGCATTGATGGACATTAAGGATAAGATCTCAAGACCTGAATTTTCCTTGAAGTTGAAGAATAAAAAAATAAATTATATCAATAAAAATGTTCTTTAACTTAATTTTTTATTCATGTGCGGTAGGCAACCTGGTTTCTAAAATTATAAAATCCACCCACATGCAAGATCTGGGAGCAGTATACAAAATAGGAACTTGAGGGCATCTTACAGCACAAGAATAAAAAATTAGATTTCAGGAACAAGGACCATCGTGCGTACCTGCGTATCCTAACTCCTGCTCTTCAAATTTATTCTGTTTTAATAATATAAGTGTGCTCTGACTTGGGAAAATGATACGATGTTCAAAAGCAACCTGTTTTGAAAAATGTGATGCTTCTAGACTACGAAAACTAATGTAAATTTATTGTTAATATCTAACTTAAGATTTTTTTTTTTAATTACCATGCTTACGATCTGCGGTACAAAAATTATGCTAAATCAACGTGCTAGTAATATTGAATTAACAATACATCATCAATAAAAAGTGGTGAGTATAAAAAATTAATAAATTATATAATTTCTGGTAGTTTTTCTGCAATGCTACTCATCATCAAATTAATTCTCATTAAGTAAATTTTTTATTTATTTATTTTATCGATATCTAATCTAATGACATTGTATAAGTAAATATGAAAGATTCATCATCTATCTATCTGATTGTTAACTTCTAGGCAACATTGACTGATACATAATCTTGACAACGGGACAGTTTTACATACAGAGTTTTAATTTTCTGTAAGAGAAGTCGTGAAAAAAAATTGTAGTTAATTGTGGTTGTGTGCCCCCCAGGTGCTACTAATATGCCCATGAATCAAACATATCATTTTGTGGAAAAGTGTTTATATTTTCTATTCTTCTTGAGACAAAGTAAATCTTTTTCGGCCAATTCTTTCCTTTAGATCAGGCTAATAAACCATTTTCATTAACTGTGATAGTTTTCAATGTAACTATTGACCTTTAACTTTTATATATAACTTAACTAAATTAATTTCGAGATACCTCAAGAAACCGATTGTGGCACCTTGTTTTCTTCTTGTTCTTTCCAGTTTGTAAAATGACGTAAATCCAAAATGACAAAATCCATACAATTCAAAGAAAAAAAGTAATATTAAATTGTTAAAAATATCATTTTCAAGCTACTGCCTCACCATTCTTAGCGCAGGTCGTCCAACAAAGAAATTTTCTACATTTTTTTTTCAAAATTTAAACAAGAAAAGTAAGATTTGTGAAAGTGGCTAGTTTAACATATGTTTAAAAATTATTTTATTTTGAAAATTATTCCTTCCATAATAAACTCCCTAACCACCCAAACCCACTTGTTTCTAACCTTGCTTCCTCTTCCATTCCTGGCAATTCTCCGAGGCGCCTGAAAAGAAGATGGCCTCGTGACCTTATATTGTAAACTGTTTTTAGAGTTCTAATACTGGGTAGTTTCTCTACATCCTGTACGATATCATTATGTCATTATGATCAAATTTACTGGTTGTATTTTTTTTTATACAGTTGTAAATATCAATAAATAAATAAAATAAAAAAAAAAAATATTTTGAAAACAATCTATAAGGATTTACGAAAATGAAATATCTAATTTTGTCAGTGGTACATATTTACATAATTTTCTACAACTAATTAGTTCTAATTTAAAGTTATATATACATGTAAAATACTGTATTTATTTTACATGTAAGTAGTTTTAAATTATTTTATTTCATGATAAATTTTAAGTAAAGAGAGCATTTTTTTTTAAATTTAATTTAATCACGTCCTTCTCTTTTAGCCTCTCATTATAAATTATAATTGAACGTCGCATGACAGCTTTATTTCGCTGATGCATATCACTCTTCTACAAATTACATGGAAGTGCTATCCTCACGCGAGTAATAAAAGAAAGAGATTTGTTTACTAATTGATTATAACTATAAATATTATAGATTATAAATACTGTAAAAACTGTTTTATTAAATAAATACAAATGAGTAACTATTACAGATTTTATAATATATCTACTTAGTATGTAATATATAATGATGATTTAATCATTTCAATGATTAAATTATTGGATTAGATTAGATTAGATTTTTATTCAGGGCGATCAACATCTAGGTTATTACACCCTTTTTACTTTACTTATCTTCTTGTCTTTGACATTTGATAGTTGAATGAAGACTATTTCCTTTTTACACTGGTCGATATTGGTGGATTATATTTTAGTATAAAGTTGAGTTTCTTTCAGAAATTTTTTATTTTGTCTATAGATTCTGCTGAATCTTTAAGGGCCAATTCTTGAATTGTACCAGGAATTTTATTATTTTCGAAGGCTTTACGAGATGATGACCATTCTTCAATTATGTGCTTTATCGATAATGGGGACTGACAGGTTTGGCATATAGGTTGGTCCTCTTTTGTGATTAAGTGGAGGTGTGTTAATTTGGAATGTCCTATTCTTACTCTTGCAACAACCACTTCTTCTCTTCTGTTTCCCCTTATGACACTTGTCCACTTTTGTGTGTTTTTTTTTTACATTTCTTAATTTATTGGTGAGTGGTACGTCAGCCCACATTGAACCACAACTTTTTTGGATTTTGTTCCTTAAAAATACCATTATGTCTTTCGGCTCGTACATTTGGAGTGGTGGAACGTTCATTGTAGCAGTCTCTTTAGCCGTTTTATCTGCTGCCTAATTTCCAGCTATTCCTGAGTGCCCTGGAGTCCAGAGAAAGGAGACAATTTATTAAAGATATTTTAGCATGTCTATATAGTTGTGAATTTTGTCTATCTTGACTGAATTTTGATAGACTCTGGAGTGCAGACATTGAATCTGTACAACTGAGTATGTTTGAGTATTCACTTTCATGTGTTTCATGGATAAATGAAGTGCTGTTGAATTCGCCTGAAGTTCAGCTGTAAATATTGCTGAGTATATGGGTAATTTATATCTTTTGGGTGTCCCGTGTATTATTATTGCAAAACCAACATTTTCATTTTGTTTGGAGCTGTCAGTGTAAATTATTTCATAATTTGAATATTTTTGTATCTCCTTTGAGAATTTAATTTTATTTGAGGAGTGATCCTGGCGTTTCAGAAATTATTGAATTAGGAGCGAATAATGAAGAAAGTATGACGGAAAAATTGATAATTATGATTATAATAAAAAAGAATAAGACAATACTATGCAAATATGAATGAAATTTGAGCAACGGATTTTTTATTAACATTCTTCTCCTATAATAACTTCATATTCACATCTGCATTCCAGTGCTCAAACATATTCCCTTTAATGCCGCCAGGGAAAGGCTATAACACATCCGCTGAGAAAATTATTTCTCGCAATATCAAAAGAAAAAAAATAATCACCAGAACAAAACGCAATTACGATCCAGATGACAAACAACTCGCTCGACTAGGACACAATAAGAAGAGCCACCGCATAAGAGAGTGGAAGGCTCAGGTACCATTATTGAAGCAATGTTTTCAGATTAGCACAGGCGAGCTATAATAACTCGGGACCCTATGTATAATACATAGGTCCCTCCCGGGGTGGTAATCCCATTTAAATAGCGTAATGCTACCTACTTTTTCAGCCATTATTGTCTTTAATTCCGCTTAGTGTGCGACATTTCTAAGAAGAACGCGCCAATGTGGGTGGGGTGCATTAGACTCCAGTAAGCTGGAGAAAGAGCACGTCAGAACTCGGAAAATATTTTGAGCATGGATAGGGAGAAACCAGAATTGATTATTGTGTGCAAACTCTCAGAATATTATTTCTATATGTTAAGTAGTCTTCATATTCATATTTATGATAATTTCTGCTCTTATTAATGGTTGTGTATAAATATATTTTGGCATTTGATAAGTTTAAATAAGACATTTTATTATAAGTATTGAATGGGAAAGAGAAATATAGGATGAATGATTAAAATAAATAAAGGGGAAAAAAAAGAAAAAAGTACATCAATGTAATAACTAGTTAGCTATAATAGTTTACAGTTAAGATATACAGTTTGGTGATATTTAGGTATAATAAAAAAATAAAATAAACAAAATAAAAGTGAATTAATGTTTTATCTAATATTGCATTGATATGAATGCTATGTCATGTAGCTACCCAATATAATTCGATAGCTCTCGATGTAAAAAAAAAACCATCTTGAGGTTCATCAACAGAATTTATTGTAATTTCTAATAATAATAATAATTCTGTTATATTAAATTTTAACAGGCCGATCTTATTGGCCAATACAAATAATTCTTTATAATCTCCAATCTTTAACACAAAAAAAATATCCTGGAAGATTGTTGATTGACCGTGTGAAAGATGAATGGAATATGTGACTTTATTTTTATTTTGACTACCGTCAAAATAGCCCTGACGAAGCCCTGCAACGTGGGGCGAAACGTTGGCTCAATAAAATAGTATAATTCTACTATTTGAGATTTTTTTGACCGCACCCGGACCATATTCCATTCAAAAAAAATATCCATTTCAATAATTTGACAGATGGTAATATTCACAATTTTTTTAAATATCTGGAATGATAAAGAAGTATGTTTGGTCAAGTAATTTGTTGGGCATAGTTAATTTTATTTTTTTATATAAATTTAAACTTAATATACTGATGAGTTATTAGTTTAACGTAGATATATATCAATTAGAGGGGGTGCGGTCAGTGGAGTAACTAAAGTAACAACTAATTCATTTGTGCCAACGTTTTGGTTGGAATTTTTAGGCCTTCATCAGAGCTAAGAAGAAAAAACAAGATAAAAACTATAATGGATAAAAGAAATTACAAAATTATTAGAAAATAACCAACAAGATAGATTTATAAATAGTGTTAATAGAAAATGTATGGTATAAGTTTTATAAGAAGATACAGGCCATATGAAAATAAGTAAGATTAATATTATGAAAGAGGAAAGAACATAAAAGATAAATAAATAGAAATATTAATAATAAAAACATATAAAAATATTATAAGTAAATATTTGTACAAAAGGAAAAATATTTAAAATTAAAATTATGAACAAAGTGGAAAAGAAAACATACATGTAATTAATTAAATATGAATGTAAAATAAGTACGTTATTTTCTTATAGAAATAAAATATAAAGTTATATAAGCTAAAAGAGTAAAATAATATGAATATGAATGAAAAAACCTAGTTCGTAAATATATGTAACAAAAGGAAATTACTTATTATTAAATTTATAAAAAGTGATAAAGAAAATATATGTTATTAATGAAATAGGTAAATAAAATAGAATGGAAAAATGAAATAAAAAGTTATATTAGCCTAAAAGAGTAATTAGTAAATACGAAAATAAATTATGTAGTGAGCATAACTTTAAATTTAATATAAATTAACACAGACTGTAAATATTGCAGTTAAGAATAGGAGCCAGTATTTAGACACAACTTAATCTGTCGAGTATTTAAAGATATTCTATTCCCCATGGCGGTCTTTATTTGTTCTTGTAATACACATTCTTGTTATGTGGTACGCTGGTTATCAGCATTCTGTTGCAGTTGTGAATTTTACAATTAATAGAGAATAATGTATATACACTTCACATTCTATCTCTCTTACAATTCTTGTTTTTTTTTATATCCTACATTAGCGTGATTGTTTTAATTATACAGTTTATCTAGATGAATGTCATTACTAACTTTTTACTATAACTCTGAATATGAGGTAGGATGTCGTAAATCAACGAAGAAGGTTTTTTATTTATATTTTATTTTTATACTAACTCATAGCCAGATCGGCCTGGTGTGGCTTACATGGTTATCATTTAACAGTCTGATCCACTTCTAATAATTTAAAACGATAGAAAATAGTCTTCTGCTAAATACATTTTTAACAAAATGCTGTAATTACTTACCATTTATTAATAATATTAACCAGTAATTAATTAAAATATAAAAATGATAATAATAATAAATAATAATAGACTTAATATTTTTATTTTCTTTACCTTGTGTTTATATTATGTTGCTATATTATTCTAGTAATTGTATTGTTTAACTTATTTTTACAGCTTTAATATTTCTTTATTATTATTAGTATCTTTTTATTATTTTTTTTTTGTAATATTTTCATATAATAATTTATATATAGTATAAAAGAACATTTTGAGCTCTAATTCATACTGACTTTGATACGATAGCTTGTTGATTCTTCAATAAATATAAATATTATTCAGAAAGAAAAAAAAAATAGTTTAGTATGTAATGGATCATTATTCACTGATATCACACCTAATGCCGGTGTATTGGGTTTTGATGCATTTTAATGTGGTTTACATTCCTCTCCACAGTAACAAAGAAACCAAGAATCCGTGACTTATAAAAGTTATATTATAATCAATTTACGTAGGTATGTCAAAATTATAAATTAGCAACTGTCATAAATCTCCTACTATTATTCATCCACCTCAACTCAGAAATATTCAAATACACCACTTTCGTATTACATTAAGATATATCATCTCTTGTAAATAAAATCCAATTTATGTCTAGAACATTGATGGTTAACCCCTGTTGTGGTAAGGTTAAATTTTATATTTTTGACAAAACATTATTTGACATAAATACCACGCCACTAATAGACACTTAGAAATTGATATTCAAATATTAAGGATTTTAGGCGCTTTACTATTCCTCTGTTGGACCTCTGATCGCTATTACCGATCCACCAGACCTAACCTAAAATAGGATCTCAAAGGAGATTTATGTATAACTGGAGTCTGTTCTATCGCAACTTACACTAGATATGTTTCAGTACAGCCTAAGCTTTTGAGACTGTTAATTAGCCAAATGATTTTGTTTTGTATTTTTATCAAAAGATTTTCACTCACTTTGCATTAAAGTGATTATTTTTCTTTTGGTATTTGTAGATTTAATTTTCCATCATAATATAAAATTAAAATGAAAACTATATATTTAATACTCGAACCAGAAGAAACTAACTGCACTAGTAACAGTCAAAGGTATTTGTTACAGTTACATTATGAATGATTAAAGTTAATGATTTTTTGAGCTATTTTCTTTAGTAGAAACCTGAGAAATTTCTTTTAAAACTTTATATGAGATAATAATTAAAATATTAATCAGACAGCGCATTAGATATTCAACTGTCTTATTATATTTTTGAGAAGCTACAGCACAAATTGAGCCACTAAAAAACCAATAAATCTGCAATGTTGGCCACTAAATTAAAAAGAAATGATATAAACCCACCAACATTAAGTGTTCGATACTGGTCCTGATGTCTCTCGGTAACCGACACCTCATCTTGAAATTTCCAATTTATAAATTATTTAATTTTTTTACATCACTTATATTGAATATAAATTTTTGGCATCCCTTAAAACATTTTCACAGACCTAGTTTAGAAATTTTACTTATAATTTTTATGGCTTAGAAATTATTATTTACACTATCTGTGAATCTGATCATGATCTTTTGACTTTTGTAATATTCCACGTCCATATTAATATTACACGTTTAAAAAAAATTGTGAATTGAAGTTTTTAGCTTAGCTGGATTTTTATGGCTAATTTCATTGATTTTTAAAACAATTATTGAAACTTTTTAAAAACATAATCCTCTTATTGAATTAAAGTAACTGACTACAAGTTTTAAGGTGAATTATCGTAATTAATAAACATTTAAACGTTCTGAAATAATTATTTTTTTTAACTTCCATGTTTTACGATCGACCGCCTAATATTTTATTAAAATCTTACGGTTCTATTTTTTTTTAATCTCAGATTTTATGTGATGTATAAAGGTTTAGGACAATGATCCATTAAATATTATTACAATATTTCCTCCAGATGTTCTTAATGGTTATTTTCCTCGTCCTGATTTACTATGATTCCTACTTGGGTCCTGCCATACGGAGCCGGGAGATATATAATTAAAATATATAATAAATAAAGAAAATGAGAGAGAGAAGAGAGTGATTAACAGAGAACACGCCCACTCTGGCTCCCAGTCTTCAGCCACTCTATTAGTTCTTCTTCTTCTTTTTTTATCTGGACCAGCCAATATCCGGCCTATCATCTCGGTAATTGTCCAGCCTCATTTCCATACCGGCTACTGGAGTTGTGTAGTCTCGGTAAATACAGACTCCACCGCGTCTTAATGGCCGTCTTTACGATTTACAGGGTATGCTCCGGGGTGAGGTCTGTGGTTTCAGTAGCCTGAGTAGCTCAGGTGTCTGGTAAGGAACACATGTTCTGAATAATGTAAAATTTAGATAATAAAAATAGGGGTAGACAGCTGAACCAGTGGACAATATTTATTTTTAGTCAATGTAAAGCAATATAAACCGGTTTTGAAATTAAATATATTTTTAATATATGTTTAACTAGTCCCTTACCACATTGAAGTTTCCCAGCTCTGGTTTATATCATTTAAATATTAAAAAAATTAAAATTAATTTTGTGCTTTCGTACAAGGTGATAAAATTAATTAGTATAATTAAGTAGTCATAACTTCATAACATTAAGAGCGTAGTTAAATATATTTATGTTTTCTTTTTCTTTCTCACTATCAAAGGATGAGAAGCTATGTATTCAAACAAATAATATTTGTTTGAATACATAGCTGTACCTCGGAGGGATACAACACTATGTCCATTTTTTTCCATATTGACTTTATTACAGAGTTAAAATCAGCTTTTCTCATATTTCTTAGAGGAATGGAGCACTATGTCCAAAACCAGTTAGAACCGGATATAGCATGTTTTTAAACAACACCAAGTCCACTTTCATTTAGAGGGATAGAACACCACTTGGTGTTTTATCCTTCTGAAGCATGTGAATTACTACTGGACATAGTGTTGTATCCCTCTGAGGTACAGATATATAAATCGAAAACATGGATTTTGGTATAAAGTTATATGCTGGCTAACACATCATCCACAAAAACGAAGAACTGCCAACAGTTACAGAGTAGTGTATCCTGAGACATATTGTGAAGGATTCTTCTTCCAAAAGAGCGAAAACTTATTACATTCATAAATTATTTGATAGCCTCTAACACACTAACAGGACTCTCGCGATGCTGGAAACACACATAAACACTCTCAGACTTGACTTAGATCTCCTACTAACTTACTCCTGACAACTGGTGAGCCCCGTCATCAGACCGTTTTTCCATCTATATATTTTATATTTCCTTTTCTCAGTCCCCTCTTAAAATGCATGAAATGCAGTATAAGAGATTGATGACATCAATGCCCACTAACTCCCTCCCAAATATCATACTCAGCAAACCCATGGGGCTTAGAGATAAAAAATATAACTATTGTTTTTATATATAGTAAATATACAATAGTTTTTGTTGGTTAAGCAAATTCCTTGATAGCCGAAAACACTGCACTAACCCACTATTCCAGAAATTAACACCTACAGGAAGCCCACAAAAGGTGGCAAATCCACATAAACAGTCAAACTGGGCTAAGGACTACTTACTAACTTACTGACCTGATGTCAGTAAAACTGGTGAGCCCGACATTATTCTGGAAGAACTGGTGGGATATGGTTTGCTTAGGAAAGGTATAACATATTAAAGCGGGGAAGATCATCTCTAGACAAGAAAAAACTTGAAATATAGATGAATTAAAATAGTTTTCTATTCGAAAATAATATTCGACTACCAAAAGAAAAACCTCTCTTTTATATATAAATTTTTACATTCTAAACACATTTTTAGCCCCAAACTCATTAGTGGGACAAATACGTGGGACACAGTGAATAATAATTGTATTTATTGAGGTATATTAACTATTATTACTTAGCATGTCAAGTCTGTTTAGGATTTTTTAAAAAAATATATTTCCGGACTGATTATTTTTTTGGTTTCAGATTACCACTCTACATTAATCACATCTACAGTTATACTATTGTATTGATGCTTTAAATAACTGATTCGTTCACTAGCTGTTATTTTAACGAGATAGATAATTATAAATTGTTAGAACAATTTATTCGCAATATATATCGAGCTAATGCTTAGAATGTTGGTAATGGATCGCCGGGACCCGTTTTGCATAAGGAGAGATCCGCTAAGAAATTAATAACAGCGGCAGATGTTGTAGGCAGTCCTTAAGCCAATTAATCCCCTTACAGGTACTTTACGACCCGCCAGAAATTAAACTTTATCTTTTTTTATGTTTTTAGAACTGAGGAAAGCGGAAAGGTAACGATCTTTGCGAAGAAAAAAACAACAGATTTCATGAAGACGAGATTAAAATCTATAGTGGCTTTCTATACACCTGTGCTTCACGGTGCTTACCTGACATAGTAGTTTTCTAAGTTTTTACCTTATTGTTTTCACTTTACTTATTATCCGAATAAAATTTAATATTTACGAGTCAATATTGTTTTTGTAATTAAGAATGATACCGGAAAATCACGTTCAAATGGATCAAAATACAGCTACTAAACAAGTTCTATGAAAAACATTCTAAAAATATGAAGAATACAGAATGAAATAGTTTATTTTTGTTTTTCAGATAGTTAATTCATTATAATTTTTTCTATTTAAAATAGTTAATTTTTCAGATAGTTTCTGATAGATTTTTGGGTGGCACACAAGAAAAGCAAAACAGGCTAATAATTAATTTAAATGGTTCAATATTGTGGTTGTAGAAAATACATAAAGAGTAGAGAAGTTGTCATTCTAAGATAATGTTTACGAAAAAAAGAGATCCCTCGTTTTTTTTTTTTTTTCAGCACTGTCATTACTTGTGTTGTAAAATTAAGGATATGGTTGCATACGAAAACGTACTTTAAGAATACATAAGTAAACATACCGCGACCATTTCAGATCGTTAAGATCATTTTTTTCACAATATATTCATGAACCTTGGTCCACCCAGCCTTATAAGATAGTTACCATTAATTGAGGAAAATCTGGCGGTTGAGAGAGATTTTGACCACATAACCCCTTGCACAACGTTTTTTCCTTTCTCGTAAAAGTATTTCCTTACAAAGTATTTAACCAATGACCCTTCATTGGTTGTGGCGGTGTAGACTTTTTTTTTCTTAGTGATTTTTATTTATTCTTATATGCAGACTACCACAATGTTATAATTAGTAAATGATACTTGTTAGGTGATTTGATTTCATTTTTTCATACTTTTTTTAATTATAAACAGTTGGAAAACTTTAAAATAATTCTACACAATGAAAAGAAAAATAAATTAAATAAACATAAATTATTAATAATGAAAACATAAACAATTAATACACTCAAAATAAAGAATAGAATATATTCTTTTATTCAAAGCATGTCGTAATCTCGTATGTGTTTTTTTTTTTGCCGGAGATTGACAGAAATGTAAGAAAAAGTTTTGCGTCAGTAGGTGTGTGTACTGTCTAGAACATTTAATTGAATTCGTGAGTACTGAGGATAGTCATTTACTCCTACATACGTTTTGATTGATCTCTAATTTACTGTAGTTGGAGTTCATGATTTACTTCGTATTTACATTAGAATACTACGAAGCCCACAGACTATAAGTATCTGTAGGGGAGTAAAGCCTTACTTAGCACCACTCTGGCCTAAAAAAAACCTCTTTTATCATTCAGGTGCCTTAAAAGAATACTAATGATAATTCATAATAAACTTTTATTAATATTAAGTATTGCTTTCAATATTCAGATAAGTATCTCCATGAAGGGGGAATCGCTCGCTACCCCCAGGCATTTCCCTGGGCTCCCTAAAACATTCAATTAGTTACGTCACGGTTAAACCATTCATAGCATCAGTGCTATTACTTCTCGGTTAAGTATTATTACTTCAAGTTAATGAGTGAACAAATAGAGGGAAGAATTATCTTATGTTTGTATATACTTGAGGTTGACCAGTTTGAACAGAAAAAGCCTTTTTTCTTTTCTTCATTAATATCTGGATATTATTTGTTTAATCTATGAATTCAAAGTAAAGGTAAAATATCTCTTTAAATATATTTAGTTGAAAATAAAAAAATAAAAATACTCGTTTAAATATTTTTTTAAAAATAATTCAGTTAGTTTTTTTAAAAATAATTCAGAGTTCAAGTTATTTATTTATTTAAATAAAAGATTTAGCATAAATAAGCTTTCAGGGAACACCGACAAGAACAGGTAATGTAAATAAGCCAACGTAACTATAAAGTAACTTCGTACATGAGTATTTTGGATATGAAAGAAAAAATAAATTAATAAAATTAAAATGAACTTTCATTGCATAAATATTTGAACAAGCACAATCCGATTTAGTTTTTTTATTTATTTTCAATGAAGAACCTTTCTTGGATTTGGATAAGAAAAAAAGTTAATATTTTCTCCATATTTAATGGTTTTTTTACGTAATATAAAAAATAAATAAAATTGGATAGCAATAATATCCTTCAGTCCGCGGCTTTGCTCCAAAGTTATTGGGGCGGTTTTTCGTAATTTAGCCTCAGAATCACAGGTAACCTCACTATAATCCTTGGAAATCGTCAGTAATTCCTATTTGTTTCATACATCCAATGCAATGTTCATAGACACTTGTAATACTTCCATATCTCAGCCATATGTGAAGACCGAGGAAAATTATGAAGGATTTTTGAATCATTATTCTAAAGCATCAATAGAAAAAAATAAATATCATATATCATGAACGATTGGGCCGAATTTTGCTTCTTTTATTGTTTTGTAGGATTTGGTCACTTATGCCTGTGCACCACATTGGGTATATAGTATGCAATAGCCTAAAACGTGGTTTCCTACATAGACTAAAGCGCAAAAACTACTAAAACAGTTTTGATAAAACTAGCAGAACATATTTTCCTTCTCAGAACTTATTCCAAATATCCTAAGCACATACCATTTAATTTCACAATCATTTCTTCATGGCCGTCTCTTTTCTGTCAGACAAAGCTCAGTGAACTCATCAATGAAACCAATATTTGCAGGTGTCCCTCAATTGTCTATCCTGGCCCCACTTCTGTACCTCATATTCACAAACGACAACATACTAACTAAAACGTATACAGACGACACTACGTCAAGACAAAACGTAAAACGCTATGTTTCCGATTGAGACAATTATACTACACAGATGTCCCAAATTATCGCTCAGACAGAAACTTAACGTATACAATTATTTACTAAAACCCATATGGACCTGCTAAAAAGACACAGATTCAGAAAATACAAACTTTTCAATCACAATTTTTAAGACTGGCAACAAATTTATTAATCAATATTTATTAATCATAGTGTCTGCTGGTCAAGTTGTCTTTGTATGCAAATATCTTCTGTTTTTTTTCATGTGGAGCTATGGAAGTAACATAACCTAGTTTTATTAACACTGAGTGAAAACGTATGCATGACTATAATATATTACATACATAGCTAAAAAAAAAACCTGGACGAGCAGTCAAAACCTGTTAATGTACAATGAAATGTAATGGAACAATAGACCTATCTTAATTTCGTTGATAAAGCATTCTAAAGCTAAAACAACCTTGAAATAAGAAACTACAACAAAATTTAAAATTAGTTTGTAAAAAATATAATTAAATAACATTTACCACCACCCTACATCAAGATAATGGTAAAAAGAGGTAGATGAGATAACTATTATTTCCAATACGGGATGTATTTTTTTAGTGATTGATCTCCTGATGATTGCTATAATAATTAAATGAATAATAAGTATATTTATAACAATTGAGCATAAAAAAAAGTTTGTGGGTCATATATAATAGATTTAGATAGAATTCTCAACAATTTGATAAAATTGATAAAAAGTTTTGTCTCCTTAGCAAATTAAGTAAACAGAAATTTTCCTTCAACTGAGCGGGATAAACCATGATAATTATTCAAAAATTTTTAGAATCTACCTTACTTAATGTACATATTTCATGAAAAAAGTATTTTATTTAATTAAATACAGTGCTTAAAACAGAAAATTTAAAATGAATATTTGTGAGAATAAAATGTGATTTTTTGAAGTAACATGGACTTTAAAAAGCGTTATTATTATTATTATTATTAATTTAAGCTAAATATTATAGGTTCTACATAAATCTTACATTACAGTTTCATCCTGTCCGCCAAGATGTCAGAAGACACAGCCATCACTGTCATCAGGAGCTGACCACTGTCCAATATAATTGCATCACTGTGACGAGCTTACACGAATACAGCATTAGTGGTGACGTTTCGCGGACGGGATACACGCGTATGTCGACCAACCAACTGCTTCATATCTACAAGTATATATCCATTATGGGTAAAATTATCATCATTGTGCTGAATATCTATTTGAAATGAATTATTAATCGATATTTATAAACTTAATCACAATTCTAATTGGCACTAATTTTATGGCACGAATGCTTTATAAAGCATCCAATTTTAAAATTAAATTACATTTTAGCGGTATTAAATCGGATGAATTAAAATTAAATTCTTGAACAAACAATAAAAATCAATTTAAATTTTATAACACAGGGTTTGCAATAGTAGCTCTCTGCAGGGTATTTTTTTAGTTATTATAATAAAGACTTTTGGAAGAGAAAAATGTGTTCTGCTAAACTTCATTTAATACCATATCTCAAATTGGTTTGGTAGATCTGAAGTATATCTAAGGTAAACTATCTCTCCCTTCATTTAATGACATTTAATACAGGAACAACTATATAAAAAAAAGGACAGTTTTAAAAAAAAATAAATACAAAATTCCACCGATGACATTACCATAATTTCAAACAAGAAGGCAGGTATATAATTACCCATGTATCTTTATTTAAGAATACATTTTTTCTATTATAGTTTTTCATCGCCCCTCATCTTCTTCTGGGTATCAAATTTTCTGGAAATGCTACAGCTTAATTGCGTTCTAACTAGGCCTGAAGAACATCATTTCATTTGTGCTAGTAAATTATACATGCGGAATCGTATTTAAAACACGTAGGTATAAAAAAAGTAGTTGGAATTCAATAAAATTTGTACGTAAGTTAATTTAGTAATTAAGTACGTTCACTTATGCCTAGTGAAAAGTAGTTGATAGAAATGTGATAAAATCGATAGGGAACTAACTAGGCAAAAAACCGCACAATCCTTGACATTTCATCAAAGTCGGATTTACATTTTTACCGATTCTAACAGAAAGAAAATTTGACTATAAATTGATAAAAACGGAAAAAAATTGTTTTTTAATAATTAACATGTAAAATATGAGTAAACATTTTTGATTCTAAAGACATCGATTTTTTTATTCCTCCTACAAAAGGGAAGCTTTCAGTTCATGGATAACAAAAAATATATAGTGGACTCCTCACTAATCTGAACCTCGTTAATCTGGAACATTCTATAATCCGAACCACCGTATAAATTGAAGATGGTCGGGGGGGGGGAGGAGGGGACGGTCTGTAAAAAGAACGTAATTAAACAATTAGATACATAATATATAATAACACAAATAAATATTTTTTTTACTGACCGCATCACCCTACCATCTTCTCCAATTATAAATCTAAACCATATTATCAATACCTTGCTCTGACTTAAATAATATAGTTAAAAATACCAAATAAAATCTAATCAATGGATTAAAATTTGGAAGCGTATTTATTTCCTCAATTTTTTTTTCGGTAAATATGAATAACCTTTAACATTAAATTAATCTTCAGTGCATTCAAACATATTTAAGGCAGTTGTTTTGTTCTTGTTTGAATTTTTAGACATTATTGCTGAAGCAGATGTGGTGGCTTTGATAAAAAATATTTTGATTTCCTATTGTTTCTTTAGAAATCAGTAAACAAACAAATTACTGAACAATCATTAATTATTGTAAAAATATTTTTATGTAAATACATTTATAATTTCTGTTTTTTAATTGATTTTTATTTGTGAAGCGGCCTTTTCTTCCAGTTCGGTAATCCCAATTTTTCGTTAATTCCAACTCTCTTGGTTTTAATTAGTTCGGATTAGCGAGAGTTCACTGTATATTTTCGGAATCGAAAATTTTACATTTACATTAATGTACCAAATTTGCTTCAAAATTGGGGGTCCTATAGTATAACTATTAAGTGGCTGAATACTTACATATGTATCCTTTTATGATTTTTTTGGCTACTAAATAACTCTAGATTCCTTCTCCTTTTTCTTGAACCATCCTTGAGCGGCGGTACAAGAAGCCGTTCCGGAGGAAGACCTGTAATTTGTCCACTCCCACTAGCACATCACCCGCCAATCAACTGCCTCTCTGTGATTTAGTAGACCGATTGGTCCCATCAAAATTACCTTCGATAGCCCACTTTGTAAGGCACGGTAATAAATAATCATACCTACTTCATGAACCTATCTGTTTTTGTTTTAATTTTACAACCCTTTTTACTTTTTTTTCAACCAGTATTTCCTTCGTGGCGGACATCTTAAGGCGTTATAAGTCATGTTTTTTTGGTTTGGAATGTTTGAGTTAGATCCGCTGCTTGGAAGATCATAGGGGAAAAAATACTATGCTGTGAGGAGAATGTGGCAATAAGTGATGCTATTAGCTGACTAACCATTCTTTGTGGGTTTCATTTACTACCAGCAGACTAGGCAATGCTTCGAAATTGCTAGATTTAGGAATGTAGATAGATTAATTGAATAAATTTCGAAGTTGGATATTAATTGATGTGTTTAGTTATGTACAGTTCCCATAAGTAATTTTAGTTATAGCGGTAAATATTATACATTATATTATAACAATATATAGTAATGAAATAGAAATAGCTTCAACACGAATCCACTAATCTACACTAAACTTGGAAGTAATTTAGGGCTCTATACTCTGCATCAAAGGACACAAACCGGACCTTTAGAGACAAATCAAAATCGGAAATATAAAATAAAACATTTGAAAAGTTTTTCTTTATTCGAAAGTAATATTTCGCTTTTATAAATGCATTAAATATATTTTTTTCTTATATAGGTTAAAATATCAGCTATCCAACGGTTGTGTTAACATTTTGAAAATGTTATTAACATAAGAGTTTTGAAAATTGTTTTTTTAACGAAAAAACCTAAATAGGGTACGTCCTTTCCAGAAAAATCTTGTAAAATTAATAAAAAGCCATATCAAAATCGGATGAAGAGCATGGTAGTGCCTAAAGTGCAAACAAACGAATAATTGCGATCCACAAGGGTTAAAACACTATTAAATTTAAATTTAGAAACGTTCATAAAAATTACTCTCTAGAATTTTGTTGGAAAAGTACTGGTTTTGAAGGTTGAATCTAGAATTTAGTGTAAAAAATACTAAATTCGTTGATATGATTTATATATATCATATACTTATATGTCAAAAATGTGGTGATAAAATTGGATTAAGTTAGCTATTAAATATTATAAATTAGATATTATTATAGCTGTGCACCGTCTAGTGCAAAAGAGATGTAAGCAATGGCAGCTTTTTGTGTTAAAATATATTACTCACAAGCAAATCCAATTACTTGGTGTTAATGCACTCAGAAATTGATTAAATAGTTTTTCCTTTTCTTAGTTTATTTAATAATAAATTTCGGCAAGTACAGGCTTACTTTCACCACGTTCTTCCACAAAGACTTATATATGTCATAAATTGTACATATAGAAATTAATTAGATTATTTGTGGACGATGCTGAACTTTTGTACAGTGTTTGTCACAAGGGACTTCTTTTTAAACTCAAGACAATACTTCTTCGTCCGACACGGGACAGATATCTTCGATTATCATTATCTATATCTATTTTCATCGTTGTTCTGTTATCTTCTATTAGGTCTCACCTACTCTACATTACTTGTTATATTTCCCAAACATTCCTCGCAGTTCTAACGTACTAACAGAGGCATAAGACACTCCATTTCAAATTACAAGGATATCCTAAACACTGATAAATGAAATAGCTACACACTCAAGCCATGAAGCGCAAGTAGAAAGCTGAAGAGAAGCTGGATGAGGGATCTTCTCACCTAATAATCAATATTACCTCAGATGGAGGTACCTCGTAGTACTACTCTCCATCATACCTCTTATGTCATTAACAGAAGATGTTTCTCCTCCGATTCACTATTTAAAGATATGAATAAAGATTAACATCGATTTCCATCGGTGTAGGGTTTTGCTTGTTTCATTAAGGACGTAATTCATTGATAAATTAGACAAATTTTGTTTTCCCTCTCCGCATGTGGAACGCCAGGTCGACTATAATTATTTTAGATACGATATTTCATTTTTGCGGTGGACGGTAAGGAGGATGACCAATTAGAGGTTGATTTATCAAAAAGCCAAATACGAATCGATTGTTCGCTAAATGCAATTACAATTATCCTTTCGTCGGTTCTCTACTTCTCCTCGACTAGAAATGATGCCGAATAGCCTCGAAGGGAGACGAAGAGGGAGAGAGATAACACGAGCTACAGATATATAGACAGCGGAGGTGAGGGCCTTTGATCCCGAGATCGGATGCGAAATATAGGAGGGGTCGGCGGGGCTTTGAGGCCCGGGTAACCCTGGCAACCAGATAACGAAATATAATTGGGAGGGGGTCGGATCAAAAAGGCTGCCATTACCTCAGAGACAAAGGCCTCCTTCAGCTGATTGGTGGAGCGCTCTTTTTTTCTTTTTTTTTTTTCATTTTTAATTGCGTTCTCGTTATTTCTGATGTACCCATCCGTCGAGGGTACACTTGAAATTTGCAAGTGAAATCGACTGTCACGGGAAGAAGTCATCTTCAGGCGTTTGTATTTTCTTTGATTTTTTTTTTCACTTGAAATAATTATCTGTCGAGTTTCTGGAGAGTTATCAAGCTGGCACATCAGAAAAAAAATCAATCTAAATATTTTCCAAGACTAAAATATGCAATAAACGAAGTTCAAAGACCTTTTGACAGAGATAATCCTTTACAAATATAAGATTCTTAAAAATATAATAAATAATAATATTTTCCAAGCATATATTTTAGATACTATCTAAGATTGTAAGCCCTTATGTGATAATAACTGGCATCAAGATTTTTATGTGGTTGTTATAAAAACTTCATCGTCAAATGAATTGTTTGGTCTGGCTCAAAGGTTCGATACTTCTTTTTTTTATTATATATCCTTTCGCCTTTTTTTTGCCGCAGCATCTTCTTTGTTTTGATCCATTTTTACTATCATTAGTTTAGTGGCACAATTTTTGCTATATTACCTTTAATTTAATACTTATCATGTATTAACAATTTTTATAAGAAATTGCTAAGCATTATTATTTATGTTTATATTCTACTTTCTTAACACTTTCAAAAATTGCGTTATAAATAAGTATATATATAAAATAAATTACTCGTTTAAAATTGGTATGTGTGTAACATAAATAAACCTATAAGGCTCGTTTGCATAGTGACAATTGTCTGTCGTTGAAGACAGGGTAAAATTAATTTGAGGTTAAGAAACAATCAGACCATAACGATATATGATAATGATATGATTTTTATCATATCATCGTCTTTAGCTGTAATATCGTAACGTTATTAATGTTATCAGATTGCTTTTATCATGAGAGAGGTGGATACTATACTGTCAAGGTGTATACATGTGGTAGTTGACAGTTGACAGTCGCTTCATTGTCACTATATGTTCTATGGACTACCACGCCAGACCTAGTACTGCTAAAGTAGTAATAGTTATTATGATGGCAAAAATCAAACAGTTTATACTAGGCCAGTGGCTCTGACAATTGTTGCAATGGCTAGAAACTTTTTACGCCTTGGTTTGTGACAAACACTCACTATACCGTACTACATTTCGACACATTATTTTCAAACACAAAAACTTTTAATTCTGACATTTAATTCTAACATTTTAGTTCTGAAATTTCTACTTAAAGTGATACTCAGATAGTACTTTAAGATTTATCACATTATATATTTCTCAAACCAGTTAGTTAGACTTATATCTTTGCCCAACAAAGTTGATTGATAAAAAATAGTTTAAATCACAAACATACTATTTTCAAAATTATTTCTTTTCATTAATTAGCTTGTTGCTAGGGATTTAATCTTTTATGATTTTTTTTTCTATTTTTAAGGATTTTTTTTCCGGTTATAAAAGGCGAACATTTTGGCTTTGATGTTATTTTCATTTATTATAAAGAAAAAAAAATTCTCAAATGTGTACCTCTAGACAACTGAATTTGTAGTTCTAATTTATAGTTCTGGTAGATTTTAAATACCTTGTATACTGTTTTTATAAATATAACTCGGGTATAGTGTTCAATATTAAACCATAAACAATATCTATACTTCCATACATCCCTTAGGAACTTCCACCTCCATAAATAATCCTTTAAAGCGGTGACTGGAGGGTGTTTTGCTTGTCGAAAATTCCAGCCAGGCCTAAACTAAACCTCCCTCTATTATCTGACAAAACCGGTCATTACCAATACCTACATCTTTTTTCCCTTTTGCTTATACAATTGCTAGTTCAGGAGTATATACAAACAATTTATATAGCTCTTGATATAAATAAACAATTAAAAAAAAAAAGATGAAGGTATTATTTATTAAAACATCTTATTGAAATTGATCGGTCATATATTTTCTCAAATCGAGATTATTATATAAATTCATATTCACATAAAAAAATTTAAATGAAAAACGAATTCTTTATTTAAAATAAATTTTTTTAAAATACTTCCTCGTATCACTAGTAAATTTAAATTTTTTATAGGTCGATTATGTGTTATTCCAACTCTCACGGAAAACTGGGAAATCCGATAAAAGTTATATGGAAATTTTAGATTGTTCTATCGTGAAAAACTTTTTTATAAAGAGTCGAGATGATAAGTATCATAAAATTATTTCAGTGTGTTATAATGAGGTCTGTCTAAACTGAGTAGCTCAGAACTAAAACATTGTAGAGAACTGAAATAAAATATAGTAGGTAGGTTAGTATATGTGTTGGATGTCACAGCCCATTTATTCCAGAATTATTCTTACGATTTTGATTTTTAGAGATGAAATTTTTATGTTTTTGCATTTTTTTTCCCTGCGTCTTGTATTTACATATTATATTTATATATTTCCAAGCGGCAGTTTGAGTTCTGTAATAAACCAACTTAATTTTACATATCCTTAAATATTGCACCATTTCAACATATTTTTATTAAAAGTAAATATGTGTTTTAGTCCATATTTTCCACTTTATTTTACATATTTTTAGGTATTTCACTATTTTTAAATTTTTTTCACTTAAGTGGATATTTTAGTCTAAATTTTCCTTTTATTTTCTTATATAAGAAAAAATTATTCATATATAGAATTAGAAACATAGATAGTACTCAATTATTTTCTTTGAAACCTAAAATAAACATGTGATTTACTGAAAGTTGAGAATTTCAATGTAATTTTGAGTATTACTTTTGTTATTTTAATGTTTTATTCTGACGTTAAATTTAATTTAAGTTTTGGCTACAATTTTTCGTCCACTGTTGAATTTTATATTTCAAATTTTACCAATTCATAAGACTCAATTGTGTATAATATGTCTTTAGTAAAGTCTACTGAAAAAACAGACTGTACATTGAACAATAGTTGACATAAATCGATATTGTAACTAAACTTTCGAAGAAATCAAAAAATTGTTGATAAGAATGAAGAGTATAGTGAATTAAAATATCCATTACTCTTAAATATTTATTTTTTTAAATCATCTTTAACTAATTACAAGTACTTTATGTTATTTCAGGCTTTTTTACTTGTATTTGTAATATTTTTTTATATATGGTAAAATTTTAAATGCTTTCATCACATATTAATATAAAAATAAATACAACTTTATGTAAGTATTTTGACATTTCTATCTCATAAGACAGCCCATCCTTATTGATCATATTAATTATATCGAATTACCTCCATTTTTTTAAAATTGAGATGGCAATACCAATATTACTTATGTATACTTTCATTCCGAATGAACTGTCTAAATCTTTCTAAACTGACCCAGTCCTTTATGCTTAAAAAAAATCAATAGTTGTGGACGAAAATGTTTACAATTAGCATATAGTGTACTGCTTAACTACCTACGTCAAACATATTGTTTTCGGGTTTATGCCCCTATTGCCTGACCTGACAACTTACAATTGTGCCAACATATAATTTCATTGTTTACCTAGAATAATATTTAAAGGCACCCTATAACGAGGAATTTATTCTTTTCCTGTGTTTATTTACATGAACACGAGGAATAAAGAAATAATGACATGTTTTAAATAATTGTATTAAAATTTTATATTTTTATTTTTTAAATTCAATCTATAACATATTTTATTCAAAAGTGTATCCGCAAAATATCTTACGTCTAGATTTAAATACGAGATTTTGGCCTTTACTATATTATTTTTCTCCCTTTTACTTTTAAAAAAAAAATTCAAATAATAAGTTAATAACAGCTTTTCTCTTTAATGTAATTCTAATTTAATTATTAGATCAGGTTGATATTCAGGGAAAATATTGACCTCTCCCTTATCAATATCAATCATCTACTAAACGTTTTATTGTAAATGAAAATGTTATTTTTAGTATTAAAATTTCAATCATAAAAAATTAAACTAAATCAGTTATTATAAAAATGACTGAAAAAAACCATAAAAATAACTATATTATATTTATTTTCACTGAAATCTGGAGAATTAAGTGGACATAAAATGAAAGAAGTGCATTTAAAATGGCAAATATTATTTATTTTAAAACAGCACAAATGAAAGATAAAAAAAATAAACTGATTAATAAAATCATTTTTAATATTTAATGGAAAATGTCCAAAAATTAGTTATAAGAACTGGATAATAGGCAGAAGAGCCGAAACGTTATGTAAAAACGGAATAAAAAATCAAGAAATGTGTTACAGTTAATATCCTGAAAATAATTATTATAAAGTTTTATCAAGTGATGCACGTCTTTCTTACGACACTGTAGCGAGTATTAATCGAGCTCATCACTTGATAAAACTTTATAATAATTCCCAGCATTATTATAAAGTTTTATCAAATAAACCATTTATTCAGCTTTACGATCACAATATTTTTGGTCAGTATGGAAAAATATGAATAATATTAATATGTTATAAAAAAAGAAATGTCATCTTTCATACTACGAAGCCGACAGAGAGGCGCCCGAAGGAAGTGTCTATGGCCGGGGCAGGAAGATAAAAAGATAATAATGTACCTTCATGTTAATTAGGGTAGCAATTGTGATTTGATTGGAAAATACTTCGAGAGTTACCCTGGGCAGTGGAAATTTTAAGCCTTAGGTTTCGTCTCAGCTACTGTAACACATATTTTTGTGTACTTTTTTTTGGCCTGTAAATTTAATTTTAAAAATCAAGATATGCTATGAATGTGTGGTTTCAGTACTATTCTTGATATCCTTGATCCGATAATAATATCTTACAATGAAAATGGATTTTCCCTTTTAATAAAAACAAAATACATAAAATTAGTAAGAAGGAAAAAGTAACTATATATGCATTTATTTTCAGTAAAAATAAGAACCACTACAGGTAAATGAAATGAGATTAATCCAGATGTAGTGAGATTAGGCCAACAAAGAATTCAACAAACCAATCCTCAAATGGCTGTTATGTATCTATTAGATTTTAAGTCAGTGTTAATATAATTGTTAAATGTTAATGTGGTAATGAAATATTCCTAATCTCCCTCGTCCAGAAAATTTACCGTTCTAAATAATGCTAATGAATTATTTTGAGTTACTACAATGCGTAAATTAGTACTTGGGCACCGAAAAGCTCTGAAAATTACTAACTTGTTAACATGACAGTAGTTTTTAACTCCTATTTACCCTCTCACGAACAGTCGATCATCTGTTTAAGATATCCACAAAGGATGATTACTTTGAATAGTATTTAGACTGAAATTATTTTCTTGAACAGAATTATAACATTATTATCAGAATTATCTAGCTGCAAAATATAACAAAACGATTTCAGCGTAAAAGTTTATTTCTAACCAGTACTTTGGCAATAGTTCTCAAGCACTAAAATTTATAGTATGTTAATTAAGTAAAAAAAAATTACTTTGTGTCTTTACTATCCCCAAAATGTTTCAAGAAATCTTATAACATTTTTAGAGGGTGTTTAGTGATTACCCTAATGTGCAAAGTTCAAAGCATACCTTTACTACTCAAAATCGGAATGACAGAACAGTCAAATTTAGTTTTATCTCAGAGAAAAATGTATAAATTATATGTCATCGTATTGTGAATATCAATTTTAATAAACAAATGAATAGCTAAATAACCAATTCTACTTCGCAATTATCGTGATTTTTCCTACATTTGTTAATTTTCTTCTCTTCGACTTATATAATTTAAAACCTTTGAATGAATCCTTTAATTGAATGATTCGTAGCAGCAAATAAAATTTGTATAAACAAATTATAACAGAAACTCATTGCACAGATTCCTAGCGCTTTCTAAGTCACAATGCATTAAAGTTCTCAGGGCTTATTTTAATTGGCCGTAAATAATAACAAAGAGCCTCCGAACAATAAACAGACTTTAAACGTCATAAGTGATTTGTTGTGGTCACATTAGCTGAGCGGGAGTGAGGAGGAGAAAGTTTTTAAACTGCTTGTTTATTGGCTCTTTGGGATTTGAACAGCCAATTAGTTCGCCCGGTTCAGCGAGAGGTGTGAGGCAATATTTTATCTCTTGCCTATTATATATTGTTTTATTATTTTTAGTTTGGTATGTGTAAATAAATGAGCCTGTGTGCAAGTCTCAGTATTACATAGATTACAACGCTTGCACGATGAAAATATTTTTTGAAACTTTTAATGACATTAGGAGAATTCATTGCATAGTCAGGAATCGTTATAATTATGTCCCAGATTTCATTTCAGCGTCATAAATTATTGATATAAATTCGTTTATTATAAAATTTATTTAAGGAATTCGAAAATGAAGAACAAAGAACTGCTTCACTTAAACCCTATCAAATTGTTAGTGACGTCACAAAGATTGAAACTGGGATCTCAACTTCATGAATTGGGAAGTCATCCTTGCATAGTCCAAATGGTTAATTCAGCTATTTTGCATTGTCGGATTTGGTTACATTTTAACCTGGTTTTATATTCTCTTCCTAATGCAAAAATAACCTAATTGAATACGTGATTTGGCTAATTGAATATACAAAATGATCAATCGACTTATGTTGAAATTTCTAATCAGTTGCTATTTTAATTCTGCAACCTTAATCCAAATATAATGCTTCCAGAATTTTTCAGATACTTTGGCATTGGAACGACGATTTGTATGAATCATTAAAGTGTTAGGGAAACGAAAGTGAGTTGGTTACACGTAAAGATTAAAACATGTTGTAGATGGGAAGATAGCACTGAATCAGATCTTGATATACTGGATCGATCTAGCATCAGACTTTAATATAGTCGGCAGTATTGAAAAGTTTTGTAGGAACTCTCCCTGGATTGGATGTTTTAATTTTTTTTTCTCAAAATATATTTAAAACAAATCTGATCTATAGTTTAATCATAAATTAAAACTTTCCAGATATCACGAATATCAATCGATATTCTCAGTAAAAATATAACGATATATATATGAAAATATTAGATTAGATGAATATTTGTATTGATAATTGCAGATATCGTTAATTTAGGTCATTTACTATCTAGAAGAAAGAAAAATATTGGGAATTGGTCATTGATTATTTATCAATATCATCCATATTATCGAATATCTAAGAGTCCTAGTAAGTATAGATATTAAAAAATAATAAAAAAGAAGATACCATTTCCGATGAAACTTTATTAATGTTCTTGGTCCTGCTAAAATGCAAAGTTTGCTCAAAATCAACTTTTACCACGTTTGTCTAATGTTAATATAAGTAAATCAGAATATGTGTAGGTTGACTGGTTCTAGTCATTTTGCAGAGAAATGGTAAAAAAACTGAACATGTATTATTTAGCTTTTGTGATTTTCACATTTTACTGTCTCATTAACCAAAGGTAAGGAAGCTTTCTATTTAAGCAGAAAATAACAAAAAAATCTTTTTAATCGAATACTGTCGGCCTGTAATCCAAGTAAGGCGCAAAACACCTTCAAATTTCTCAGGGATTGTGGGGATTGGTATCTTGATAGACCCTCACTAGTTTCAATAAATTCTATCCCCAGATTTTGCTTACGCATTCGCCAAACGTTTTTTCCTTGGCATATCTATAAAGCGAAAAAGGCTAGTCCTATTTGGGCTAAATTGGGAGTAAAGCTGGGAATTCGTGTCAAAATGATATATCAATAATTTTATCAAATATTCTACACTAATTTAGCATACCCAAGTAAGATGTATTTGCTTAACTCATATTCAAAAACGGTTACTAACGTTGGGCTCAAGACTTAGAGAAAAGTCGGGAATTGGTGTATAAATGTAGCAATATAAATTGTATCCAATTCCACCAGCTACTTTCACTTTTCTATGCGAAAATATATGTTCTGGATACATCTAAATAAAAATGATTTTTCTCATAGATTTTAAGCAACTAATCCTTAACCTTGAACTAAAGATAATTATTTAACCAGATTAGAGGAGATTTTCTAGCAAATGAAATTTCCGGAAGAGAAAATGAGGGAGTACAGAGAAAAAAAAAGGAAATTAAGAGGAAGACAGACCTTCCTCTGGTGTTTCATCACAAATCTTCCACAACTTTCATAAATTGGTTTTGAATTACAGATATTTTTTACAATTATGAACTAAGATCCAAATCGTCTTAAAGAAAATGTTGTGCCACAAAATATTTAATGGGTAAATTAAAAACTGGTTTAAAGAAAAACAAAAGTTAAAGGGAATGATACTGATTATAATTATTTTAATAAGAGTTCAGTAGAAAGTGAGAAGTACTTGATTAATATCTTCAAAATACCATTTTTTTTTTAAATATGATAAATACTAACATCTTATCAATTTATTTTTAATCAATGGTGTATGTATACTGAAAATGGTAACGTACGAAGTCGATATAGAAAAACCTATTAACATGAGATATAGACATCACTAGAGAGACTGCTTTCGATATAGGAGACATAGATATATATCGAGATGACAGAGGCCATGTTCTGAATCAATGGTGTGTTGTGTCAACAGGAGTTGGTTGCCAAGACGGCCGTGACGTCACATCCCCGCCCCTCACTGTGTCGAGTAGAGTACTTACTCGAGTACATTACTCTTTTAGTCCCAGCCTCAAAATAAGTTTATACTTTCACATAATCGTTGCTTATTATAATATTAATGTAATTATTCTAATAAAATTAAGTTCAAAAGTGGATAATAAAATGTCGAAATCAAGTCGAAAAAACAAACATGAAAAAACCATCAAGAAGTCACAAAATGGCATGATGAATTAGAATCCTAATAACTTTATAAAATTTCAACTGAACTTCAAATTTACATTAACTTCTCTATTTCGATTAGAAGCATATTAAAAAAAAGAGAGATATTCATGGTTTTGATATAAAAAGTATTAGTAAAATTTATATTATAAATAAAATGTGTAATGTAAAAGAAGACGAATTAAATTCTTGAAAAACAACAGATTTTTCATTATGTAACGTAAACAATAAATTGTTATGGAATGATTAAATTCGAAAATTAACAAACAAAAAAAATGAGTAAAAAATTAGTGTCATGTAACATTCGCCATGGGCTAGGAAAATATTCCGATTCATTGATTCAATTAATTATAATTATTGAGGCTGTAGTGAAAATTATA
>NW_027106339.1:1167487-1192055 GCF_000696795.3 Halyomorpha halys | reverse complement strand
TCTCTCTCTCACTCTCTCACTCACTCACTCACTCACTCACTCACTCACTCACTCACTCACTCACTTACTCACTCACTCACTCACTCTCTATCTATCACTCGCTGTCTATATATTTATACAATGATTAGAAAAAAAGAGTTTTTTGAAATATCTCATTGAAATAATATCTTGTCCCTAATTTGTTAATTATTTGATATTCTTTCAATACAAGAAATAAAAAATGCTAATTTTTCAAAATGTCGCTTACAAAACATGCATTTTGGTCCCAAAGTTACACAATATTAAATTTTAAAATATTGAAAAACATAGATAATAATATTTTGTTATATGAGTCAGGGTGGATTAATTCAATTTTTGTGTCATGGTTTATGCTTTATCTCATATTTGTTAGACATTGCATTAATGGTATTAGACAGAACCGAATATATAAAAATTATGACTAAAATATTTTAATCCTCAACTAATTGTGGCATTAAATCTGCATATCATTAAGGCACCACCAATACAAGTTAATAAAATTTAATTTTGCTGTCTCTAGACTCTCAAAAGCCACCACATATTAATAAAAAATGTCTTATTAATTCTGACGTGTGGCCAAATCTCCGTCATAATTGGGTTTATAACATGGATATATTTTGAAAATGGGGACATAACACTAAATAGTAAACTAATATTTTATAAATCTATAAAATATTAACAAAAAAAATATTTATATTTACTTTAATTCACTGAATTGGCAACTGTATGTTATATAATACATTCAGTAAATTTGATCTTAGTTAAAATGGAGTGTTACAGGCGTGTAAAGAAACTACCCATTGGTAGCACTCTAATGACATTTTACATTAGCTGGTTAAAAATAAGATTTAATGGAATATTTAAATTATCAATCCTCTTATGGAAAGGTTTATTGTAGCAATGTTCTACAACTTTATCCGATATTAATGCTAGTGTTATTGAATTCATATTGCACAGATAAACATAAATATATATACATATACAGATACCGGAAACTAGAAGGGACAGGGAGCGACCTTGAACCTGCGGAAATAGGGCAGGACGTTGACACATAAAGGAGGCCGTGGAATAATATGGCATTTGGCGGGGGCGGCAGTGCATACAGAGTAGAAGCTGCTGTGCGCAGTCGCGGGGGCGGGAACTACAGATTCCTCTTCAGTGTACGCCCTGGCGAGGACCAGGCGCCATGGGCCTGTTCTCTGTAGAGTTATCACTAAACTATTTTGAAATTTAAGGGTGGTTCAGTAGTCAGAAAAAAAAAATTTTGAAATGCCACTAAATAACTATTATCTTATCAAAACCCGCTAAAATATTTTCTATGTTATTTTCATCTAATTTCTGTCATTGTGACAGAAATTAGATGAAAATAAACATTAAATAATCAAAGTCGCTTAACAGTATTACAGAGGTATAATATGAGTCATTTAAATGTTTTTATGCGTTACATAAAACTTGATAAGCCTGTCCCAGACCCATAACGAAATTTCATAAAAACAATCTTGATTTCCATAAGTGAATTAGTTAAACAAAATGACTAACTCCTCGAACTCAAGTACACAAAACATACAATAAAATTTATTTTAGTAATCAACCATGGATTGAGCGAATTATGCTGAACTAAGAATAAATATATAATTATAAAACATAATCATGTTGATCAGTTTTTGGTTTTTTTTTCTCAAGAACAATACAGCTTTTGGACATTAAACCTTTTGCATTTTCAGGAACGAAATATACTGGTGTTATGAAATCTAGTATGCTATTGAAATATATTTTAAGCTGTCTTCAAATGAATATAAAAGTCAGGATTAGGTATACTCCTTATAGCTTCTGAATAACCCTAAAGATGGTCTCTCGACCATAGAGTCAAGCGATTTCGAGTGATCTGTCCAATATAATTGCTATTTTATATGATATAAAACAGGGATTGCTTTTGTAAATAACACGAAAGGGAGAATCAACTGTATATTGAAATTAATATCAGTATTTTTCACATTTTCGAATTATACCCTAATTAAAAGGGGTAAACATTATTACATTAAAAAGCTGACATGAATTATTAATACTTGTTATATCTATGTGATTTTAAAATACTAACTGCTTATAATTGTTTAAAATTATTAATAAATTGTCTTGGAGATATCTTACTTTAACTGCTGCCTGAATGAATTTCCTGAAATAAAAAAAAATTCTTTAATGAAATTTCAAAATAAAAATAATAGCACACATATACATTAAAAACATTTTATCTAGTTAATAAAATAGATGATTAATTATCAATTAAATTAATAAGTATATGATTGATGTAACAAAAGTATCTTTTATTGAACAGATCATTATAGTCATATTATGTTATAGCCTTTTTCAAGTATAGAAATACATTTAGCCGTATAGCCGTTCATTCAGTGGTTAGGCACAATAAGTAAATTGCAAAATGATACATGATTACTTCACAGTGGTGCTAAGAACATTTCCAATAACTGTAGGAAAAATACAATTAAGGTGTTTCTTTTTAGGAAAATTACAACTTTTCAAATTAATTCTTACTAAACAGATTTAAATATAAAATCTAAATTTGCTCAATCAGCGAAAAAATAAAGAAAGAAAGAAAATACTTGAAAAGTTGTAATTTTTCTGAAGTTAGTATGTAAATGTACTTTGCACAACTGTGAAGTAAGCCATCTCTATGTTCTTTGATAAGATTTTTTTTCTTTAAATTTCGGACTATCAAGATTTCGAAATAAAATATGTGAAAAAATTAAATAATAAAATTAGTTTTGTACATTTATATTTTTGAATATTTTGCTAATTCTTTCGGTTATCCGAACACTCCTTTGCAGCAAGTAGTTCGGATTACTGAGATTACACTTTACTATGCATAATATAGCCTGCAATTGAAAAAATATTAAAACTTAGGGTCTGCTTGATAATGGCCTGAGGGCCAAAACGTTTGAGAAGAAAACAGGTTAGAGAAAATCAAAAGAAATTTGTGTTATGATTTAAATACCTACTCTCAAACAAAAGTAAAATATACGATATATTAATAAACCAAAAAAGAAAATACAACACTTTACTAAAATTTACATAATGCTTTTAATAGTTTGTTTAGTGGCAAATTAATATAGATTAAATATTAAAAATAAAAAGACTGATTCCATGGATTTAGTTGTTCTGTCAACTGAAAATCTAACACTTTAACTAACATGGAAAATTTTATTAAAATTAAAATCCACAGACCTCTTGTGATCTTTTTAAAAATTTAAATACATTTTAATGACAGACACTTTCAAAAGTATCGGTAAACTACTAATAATTAGTGTAAGAAAATTCCTTAAGGTCTCTTATTTGTTTTTGTTAATATAGTTTAATTCTGTGCACGATACTAACTTACATCATAGAGCTGTTTTTTATTTTATTTTTTTCGAAATGCTTTATGACTCCTAATTCATAAATTTTTTTTAATGAGATCCCTGGGTAAATCTTTAATCAATATAATTTCCATGTTTATCTTAAAGTGTATTCTCTCGACAATGAGAGCGACGAATATCGGCGTGTTAAGCTTCCCTCATCCTCCTCCCCCAGAGCTCGACAAACCCTACCAACTACTCCCCCTACAGGTACCTGTCCTGCCCCCGAAGACCTGCCGGCGGGAGAAAGCAGAGGCGGGAAGTACAAACGGGGCCAAATCTAGTTTAGTAAACAATGAGTAGAGAGAAGTGAGTCATGTGGCGGAGTAGAATGGTGAGACCTCCCTCATGAAAGATTCATGGAGATGCAAAGCAGGAGCTTAAAGAGGAACTGCCGTGTGCTCTGTGCGTTCCGTCCTCGGCCTCGCTGTAATTAGGCACTGTCATCTTCCTCAGGTGTCTATTGCCCAAAGGCTCTATCTTCAGGTTACATGCTTTCATTTATTTTATATTTAATCTATAATAATCAATAGTTATCGTCATACTGCTTCATCTGCATTTTTCCCCCATTTAATGGTGACTAACATTAACAAGGATTTGAGTTGTTGATTCGCAAATATTATATAACTAATATTATTAGAACATTGATTGTTAGATGTATTAAAACAATCAATAAAAATATTTTTAAAAAAATATCACACAAAAACGCTACTTCAATACTTAAAAAGGTGGATTGGTTTTTTTTTCTATCCTTATATTTCTTTTTCTTTTATGGATGAAAGAATTTCTTTAAAAGTAAATTAAATCACATATTATTAGTTTTAGTAAGAAATTCTTTAACGTCATGATGTTCTGGAACAAAAGCTCTTAAAAAAAATTAAATAAATACGAAAATGGAAAATGGACACAGCTGGTTGTAGAATACAACGTTCATACATTGTAATTAAATACATTCGAAATTATGCCTATGTACTGTGGAGATAATAATTGGAGGGATAGGGTAGGAAAAGGTACAAATTTAACATAGTACATCATATTTATAAGTGCTTAACATTATAGAAATTTTAATAATATTTTATTAAAAAATAAATAAAGGAAAGGTTATTAAATTTACAAAAATTTTATAATGAGTAGAAACAAGACACAGGATATTAATACATTTGTAAAATCCAGACTGTGTTGCCAAATGCAAAAATATAAAGTATGGTATAAAGGATTTTGAATATCATAAAATTACCGATTATGATTTAAAACTACCCGAATATTTGTGGATTGGTGAAAGAACAACTTTTATTTAACTTTTATTGAATAGCTTTGCGAGTCCAAAATTAAACTTTTGCTCGTATAATCCAAAAATGTCAGAAGCATTTAATAATTTTTTCATATAAAAATTTTAAAGGTCATCAAAAATAGTCAAATTGTGATCGCAGATTCAAACAAATTTGGAACAGTTCTAGTCATTTATTCCGGGTTAAAATGTCTTTTAGAAAACACATAATTCTTTAACTTGATTATTAGAATTGAAAAATCTTTACTATATGATCATTAAAATTTCTTGCATTGACAAAAGTGGCACATTTTTAACATTTGTGTTGGATGTGAAAGTAACATTTACTTTCATATAACCAATTGAAACAATGAATTATATGCTTCCTAAAAGTGATAAGTTTTATTTAGGAATTGGATTTATCCTACAGCTAGATAGATCTTAGTGCTATTCAAAATGCCAAACAACTTTTTTTTAGCGAGTATAATTTATTATCAGACGTTCAGAAAATAATCACATTTTGTAATTCAATAAAATTAGAATATAAGATTTGATTTACTTAATAGACCAATAACAATTTAAAATATAGCATATTAGAAGTATTAAACAATAAAGTTATTAATTGAAACATAATATGTACAGCCTTTAAAATAAGAAAAAGTAATTCCAATGTAATGCAAACTCTATGCAAATGTGGAAGAGGGTCGGGATCCTTAGCCTGTAATGGAGTTGACTGTATAGGCTCTGCGGGCCTAGCATAACCAACGCCGTCATAGTCACTGCGTCACTTCTAATCAATGCCTATGTAATTATATATATATATATTTATATCATTAAAATGCAATCAATTATTAGAAAATATAATTAAACTTGAAATTCGATACTTTCTTAACAAAAACAATTCAAATTAGAAGTAATCTAACTGTTTACAAGGCTGTGTGATCATGTTGATTTTTTATATATTTTTGTAGATTAAATGTCACAACTAAAATAATGTTTGTAATTAAAGATTTTGACTTTGATTTTAATATTTAATAATTAATTCTACGAATTGTGTTTTTCGGCTTAATCATAACAGTTGTTGTAAGTGTATGTTTTAAGACACTTCACCAACAAATTCTGTTGCATTATTTATTATAACCAAATTATTACAAATATTCAGTAAAATAATTCAGTATAAATATTTTCATTATTGACCTATTGAGCAATAGTCTTAAATTACCGAAGTATCCCTGGATAAAGAGCATGAGGGCATAATAAACCTCATATCTAATTAATTTCTATGAAATCAATGGGTAAAGAATTATAATGAGTATCCAAGTTGTATTATATTTCAATCTACCCAAAACATATATAAATATAACTTAAAATAGATGATATTGATATTATATTATCAGGTAAATATATGTAAATAGATTACTGTGACAGTATTTATGTATTTCACTGGTCCCTGATTATTGAATGCAGAATTTTATATTTTTGATAATTTTATATTTATATAATTTTTGTTACTTTTGTATTGATTTAATTTTTTAGAAACTAAATTATCACTTCTCATTTAATTGAGTGATTCATATAACGTCTCCTATCAGTAGAAGGTCCAACAAGAGATTCACCTTCCTCGGTACCCTGTTCGACGGATTCTTTTCCCCACCGAGGACGACCTCCGACACCCTGAAGTACTCCAAGTTCCAGGTGTAGCAGAGGTACGGCCCTGTACGTGTGCCGGTCGCCATTGCGATTTGCATAAGCTGGGGGGGGGGCGGACAATCGATATGCGGGGCCATTAGCTCCCGCGTCGTCGCTCTGCTCCGTCTGACGTCACCGAGCTCCCTATCCCTTATATATATATATATATATAATGATTACATATATATCCAAGTGTAGTCATAATATCAATAATAACTTACTTCACCGTAGTGCAAGTACATTCCCGTTTACTTTTAGGGCAATTACAACTTTTCAATTATTTTTCTGATTCAACCGATATAGAATGTTTACCAAATCTGTTCTATCAAAAAATTATTTGGAAATTTGCATTTCCTCTATGAAAGAACATTTAATTATTTCATAATGTTAGTGGAAATTTACTTCAGCTCCGCTATGAAGTAATCCATAGATTTATTCATTTATTAGCATTTATCGACACATACTGACCTATAAAAACCCATGTTATATTTAGACAAACAAAATAAACAGGCCATTTGAACATATTTTGTACAATAGGTAATTCGTTAATGTAATCCAGAACAACATCCCCTTACCACAAACTAAATTCAGAAACAACATTAATTAAATAAATAACATATTAAATACTACAAATCCAACAAAGCAAATTTTATGAAACATGAATGTTAATTACTAAATTTAAATAATATAAAATCCAAACATATCGGTTACTTTTACATAATATGCTATATTGTTGATTTTATTGGTACATTTGTTTAATTTTTGTTCGGTTTACTCGAACTAACCTGATATGTTTTTTTTTTTTTCTAAAAATAGACAAGTACTATTATTTGACACAATTAAAAATAATATTATAATAGTTTTTTGTTTGTATTTTTTCTTTTATTTTTCAATCACACGACTATTATTATAATATTTTTTAAAAAATTCTTTAGCTTTATTTTTTTATAATTTTAAAATAATATAAGTATTGTGAATCGTTAGGGGCGTCTTTTGTACGTGTCTATTCCCCACCATAGTCAATTATTAAATGTAATTCAAACTGTTATATAGTGACCATGAAAGGCCCACCATTACGAACTAGTCATGAAGAAATATATTTTACAAAATAACTTCTAATAATAAACATGTCCAATATGACAAAGTTTAGATCTCAGTATTTTTTTTTCTATTTTGCAAAGATAAAATAATTTCTTATCATTCAACAAACATATACAATAAGAAAATACCCAATATTTTGAAAAAATTCGATTTTATAAGCTATATCGATGATTTTGCCAAGAATTTCCACTTCAGAACATCAACGGAAGGTACAGCATTTTTTAATAATAAATAGATAAATTCTCGAGTCATTGTTCCGAAATGAAAAAAAATAATAATGATATAGCTTTTAATGACTTTAAAAAAAAATGTGGACTTTATTGAATACATGAGTGGATGATGGTGTAATCTTAAAAATACATAAATCTGAGAAAAAGCGACTATAGATAGGTCCCGAAATATTCAGAAATTCAACCTTTTTTATTTCACCTCATTTATCCTCAGCACTCCTATTACTCTCTTGCCCCCCCCTCCCCGATTGTCATTACTTTTTTCTTTTCTGTACTAAAAGAAAAATAAATAATTATTCATATTTCTAATGAGTAATTCCTGTTGAAGAATATCTTTCGTTATTTGCTATTACTACCGTATATGTAAAGCAATGCATGCTATAATCACTTGCTTTGAAATTGCAATATCCCTGGTGGAAATATTTAAGACATTCCTTCGTGGTTTTCAGAATCATGTCGGGACTGGAATAAACTGCCCACTAAGACTAAGAATGCAGCCTTGTCAAATCCCATGTTTTGTTTTGAATTCTTAGGATAGATTATTCCCTGTCCTTGCAATGCCCGGTCATAGAAAGGCAATCAGACATCGGTCCTTCAGGTTTAGGGAACATTATTCTAGCACCACTATAGAGCAGAAACCCTTTCCTTGGTAGCCATTCTGAATAAGGAACCAAGTCAAGGGTCTGAAACCCCTTCCCCCCCCCTTTTTTAAAAGATTTTATATTAAAAGAGAGCCTACAAATTCTAATACTACAAGCACTAAATACAATACTAACTAATTTGTTTATGTTTATTTCATTTCATTCATTTTACATATCTTTTCTTTCTTTATCGATTTAACAATTCCATTACCTTTAGCAATTTAATTTCATTAAATTGACAATTCTAGCCTCCCTATCTCACTCTCTCAGACCTCCCATTTTCAATGATCCGCTATCCATGTTCGTTCCGTTAAACAAATTTATCATCAAATAGCAATGTAGAGTCAAACCAATGACATATATTTGTCATCGTAGTAAATTATTTAATACAAAGAAACACATAAATTAAAAATATATATAAGTATATAAGGAAAAAAAAAGAAAAAGTTTAGTTAAAAGAAATACTTAAATAAATATATAGGTTAAAAAGAAATAATTTAATAAATAAATAAATAAGTTAAGGGAATATATAAATTGAAACACCGTGAATAATCTCAGGGCTACTTCCCATGGAGGTAAAGATGTATGATCCCCAGAGAGTCCAAAATAATATTTTCCACCAAGATCGCTATATCTCCGATGGTAACATCTAAATGTCTTCTAAAAGCTCCTGGTATTATCTGGTATAGTTCCGCAAGATCCAAACCAGAGGCCTCTCACGGTGAAATAAAAACTCTACATAGCAATGTTAGTAACTATGGTTCCAATGCTTTAGTAAATGTACAGTTTAAGATAACGCTGCTTAAATAGCGGCACATATAACAAAAAAAGTTTTAATTTTTATTTAGAATTGAACGTATTCCAAAGATAGTACCGTAGACTTCGGTAACTTTGTTTACTGAGGTCATTCTACAGACTTTCCTAAAGTTATTAAAAAATTAACTAAAAAACAAGAAATAATGATAACATCAAGGCAAAAGGAGATAATAAAAGCAGAATAAAGAACATAAATCAAAATAAAAATTATTCCAAATTGAAATACATTCCAAAAATTATTAGTAAGATTATAAGTTCTTCTTTAAAATATGAACATAAAGCTGTAATATTTGAAATGTACAGTAATCATTAATTACAATATTATAAAACAAACATGAACCGAAAATATATAAATAAAATATATTTTATCAAAAGGATTGTGAACAATCTAAATCAAGTTTCTATGTTGGAAAAAGTTCATAAAATTAAATTACGAGATTCGTCATCAATGATTGTGGGGTTAAAAAATTCTTTAAATGTAAGATTAACTAGGAATTTTAGGTGGTTCCCCATTTATGTACTCAAAGCAAGGTTACGTAACTGGGATATAGAGAGAAAATTAATTATCAGATTCATTTGTGTGTGCTCATTATAAATTATTGTTATTTTTTTTTTAGTGATTCTAGGTGATCTAAATTTTGTGAGAATAAAAATTCATAAGTATTATCTTCAAAAAGGCTCTCTGTTTTTGTCGGTTCCGTTTCTGAATATTCTTGCCAGTTTTATGCATTAATCCCTTGAAAGTGAAAAACATCTTTTTTTTCTATGTGTTGAGTGTGAGGTTCTAATAGACTTCAGATGGTTAATAGCACTAATAATTAACCTTATAACATTTATTTTTGTTAAATTAATGCAACACTATCGAATCTAGTGCAGAAAAATCTTCAAGAATGAGGGTATGACAATCATACCTATAACCTTCCAGAGACCACTTTGTTTACTATATTTTATAATCTGAGGCTGCATTAGTAAAAATGAAAGAGTAATAATTTATTGAAATATTCTCTATTTGATTTATATATTTTTTCCAAGAATCTATTTACTTAACGGTTTGTTCGCACCCTGGAGTATGGATATAAATAAGGTTCAGGAATGCCAAGGAATTTGAATCATCCAGCTTTTTAAATATTCCAAAATGTAAAATTCTGAAATTTATTTTACTAAAATGAAAAATTTATATTATTTGAATCAGGAAGTTTTACATGCCCTATTATGAACTAGGAAATTTATTAATTAGATGCGTCAACCAACTCTTCGAAATTGTTATGGTATGCTTTATAACTAATTTAATAAATTAATGTTTTATTCGGCTATATTTTAGTTACACTATTTCTGAAACAGTTATTCAGCTAATAAAACAAGATATTTTCTTCCACTAATTTCAATGAGGATCACACTCAGACAGAAGGACCCCTAAGCCAAGCACAAGTTAATTTGTTACTAACTCCCACCCCTGGTTTTATATCTGCAAGCGGTGACTCCTCTTACACTGTGATATATGGCTCTGTGAAGACAACTGACAAGTGGAAGAATCGAGTCAACTCTTCGATAAGTCGTACAGTAGAATCGATTAGTGACGGTGTAGGCTTCCGTGGACAGGGGCCGTCCTGTGACCAATGGCATCAACCGGTGGAAACGTTGGAACCAATCACGATGTCCGTTACAGTCGATATAGTAATGAAACATTGAGTTATATCTTGTTCAAGATGTCGTCATGTGAACCGTTACTTGGAATCATCCCTGAGCTTTAAATGAACTTCATATGTGTATTTTATTATCGTAAAGTACATACACTATATATTATATTTTACAGAAACATATTTCATGTATGTGAAAAAACGAGTCAGCGCTGATTTTGGAAAAATGCTTATATAAAATCTTAGGTTTGATATTCACCTATTCTTAAAGTTTCATAGATTAAAACAAAACAACGTATTGATAATATGGCACATGAAAAATGTCATTTTATTCTATTCTTCTTTTTTGTGAATGATTTCAGCAGCCATGTCTTTTGGAATTTTCCAAAGGAAATCCCATTCTGCTCCATTCAAACACATGTTCCTATTAGTTTTACAAAAATTTTTTAATAGGTTATATATATTTGAATAGTATCAGTACTAATTTGTATAAAATGCAAATTTAGATTGACAATTAGCAGTACTTCTCTACAATACACTGAGCCCCTTTACGAGTTGTAGTGGAACCGATTTTAATTTTTTTCATATGTTTATTGCCATATATGAAAATCACACATATATAAATTACATATATGTAAATCACACACACACATTTATAATAACCTCCAAACTACAAAAAAACAAGTTAGTTATGTAGAATTAATAATATAATTGACATTAAAAATTATAAAAAATACAGAGAATTAATGAATAAGAAATCACAGGATGCAATAATATTTAAATCATTTTTTACTAAAAAAAAAAATAAAAAATGGACTTATAATATTGGTAAAGCTGAGACGTATTCATTTTTAAAATCTTCAAGCATTTAAATTTTAATGTTGAGTAATTTTTTTTCTGTATTACTTAAATCTTGTTTCGGGTAATTATGTCCTTTCTAAGTCAAATGATTGGATTATTTAAAATTGTTTTAACTCGCTGCCATGTTAGCTGCAATTGGTTTATGCTACGTTCAAATTGTTCTGAGAGCAGATTCTGTTTTCATTCTGAAGTTTACAGGATGAACATGTATACATATTCAAATACAAAAAGTAATATTGAAGGAACATTTTAATTCCAAACAAATTCTTATATATATATCGAAAATTGAAACAGATGTGTACTCCAGAGACAGACAGTTGGGACACAGACATAGCGCAAACTTGGGAGAATCTGCAATGCAAATCCTGTCTCGTTGGGGCTTACAGCAATTCCATCTACTGCGGCTGTCCTCAAACTTCTGCAGGCAGTTCTGGTCGTGTCTACCCTCGGCCAACTAGAGGTTTGGTCAAGATTCGAGTTTATTTTCCAACAAAGTACATTGTCCTCAGGCTTAGAACTTGGAATCATTGTAGAATTGACATAACTATGGCTCAATATTGTTCAAACTTCATCTGTAGTATTGACAATTATCATTTTTATTGACTGCTAAAAAAAGTAATAGAGCCTATTTTATTTTAATTGTCTTCAATATGTTTCCTATTCATTTACCAGGTGTACACAAATTACGAATGTATACATATAGTAATGATACCCAATATTACATATTAACTGAATTCAAAAAATAGCTAATAAACCATACTTGAATCAATTTTCTAGTAGAAAACTAATTCAATAGCTTCAAGATTATTATAAATATAATATTATATCAACTTCAAAACGTTACAGCCCTACAATCCATTTATTTGAATCTTAATGATTCAAGACAATTTAAAAAGAATAATAATGAACGTTTGGGAGTGGATAAGCCAATGGACTATTAACTCCAAGGTCCCAGGTTTTAATTCGGCTGGGGAAATAATTATTAACTGTTTCATTGTAGGCTTAAGTCAGCCCTGTGGCTTCGGGAGCCCTGCGAGGATCAACCCCCTTGGGTACCCTTAATTGGGTAAAAATCTGGCGGTCGAGCGAGATTCTGACCAAACCACCTGCGTGCCCAACCGTTGGTCTAGTAACAGTACTTCTTTACTAAGTACAGCACCCCTGACCCTTCATGGTTTGTAGCGGTACAAATTTAATTTAAATAAAAAGTTAACTGACTCTGAAGTTTACAGCTTATCCATTTGAGAAAATATATCTTATTATTGATATTTAAATTTGTTTAATTTATAGGATCTTTCAAATTACTTAATGCTTAGATGACATATACATCTGTTTGTGATAGAATTGTTTGTAAGATTATTTAAAAGAAATAATAATTACAAAAGTACATTCAAACTAGCTTAATCGGTTTCTAAGTCCTGATTTCATTTACTTGGTTCCCTAGAAATTAAGAATTTTGAATGTGTTGATCACCCAGTAAAAATCGTTTGATTTATTTTTTTTACTGGTATACTACTTACCTGTACGATAGTCCTAGGTAGTTATAAATCCAAATTAGCACTAGCTATGTTTATTCTTAAGGTATAATGGAGTTCAGAAATGAAATTTTAAAGTCACTGACTAGGCCGTTGTAGCCGAGCGTGTTAAGGAACCAACTTAGTTTCTTCGTCAACGCTGGTTCAAATACCTGACTTTTATTTCGTAATGGACCCAAGTAATAAACTCGGCCTTCCCACTCTGGCTAATATCTACATAGATAACCTGATGGATGATCCATCTTTCCTGCGTTAAATTAAAAAATATAATGACGTTTCACTAAATAAAAAAAAGTCACTGACTGCGTTCTTCAACTAAATGATAACTTGCCACGATTATTATTTTCTATTTATTTATCGACATTTACAACAAATCACATAAAAGTGCGTCAAATAAATTTGATGTAAGATCATAATGGTATGGATAAAGGCAAATAGATAAACTGCCCAATGGTAGCACTCTAATAACATTTTTATATTAGAAGGTCTCGAGGCCATCTTCTTTTCAAGCGCCTCGGAGGATTGTTAGGAATGGAATAAGAAGCAAGGCTAGAAACTCGGGTGGTTAGGGGTAATTTTGATGGACGGAGTGATATCTGGTTCGAGCTTGATCGGTCACATATAGAAAATTAAAGTATATATGGATGATTTTTTTTGTGACTAAGTAAGAAACATTCAGGATTTTGTGAAAGATTTTGAATTGTAAGGATTGGGTACATTCCCCAAGGAAGGTTTAGTATATTCCCAAAGATCAACTCCACATATCCAGATGGGCCTTAATGTAGTCATGTAGATCAATTTGATCAGTTTAGACTGTCTTCAAGTAAGTGCTGTAATCGTCGGAATAAATGTGCAGTTTCCTGTCTTTTTAGTCTTTTGTGAGAATTCCAGGTTTGTCGTTTGTCTAAATGTAGTCCTAGTTAGCGGAACGGTCGGCAGGGGTAAGACAACATTATTAAAGGATGTGGGGCAGTCAGTAGGCCTACGACGAAGGGTAAAGGTGATTTGATGGGATTTAGTTTAATGCTTTGAGACCATTTTTCGAGGTTTGTGATATGGGGTTGGAGGGTTTAGAATACAATTAAATGATTTTTGTTGATAAATGTGATCGACATACGTGGTGAGGATAGCTTTAGGATTGGATGGGATGTCATCTGTACAGACTGTGTATAGGAAGTGACAGAGCAATCAGTGTTAGAATTACAAAAATGGGGTTATACTCTCAATGATTGATGTGTCTATCTCAATAGATTGTAGCAGCATCGAATTTTGATATATCCCAAAAAGTGAATTATCAGATTTCTCAACTCTTTTCAACTATACCGATGAGCAATAATAATACTATCCTCTAGAACAGTGGTTCCCAAACAGGGTTCAACCTTCACTGCCCTAAGAGTATGCCAGAGATGTTCCAAGTGTATGACTATTTCTCAAAAAAGAAAAAAAAAAGAGGAAGAAGAAGAAAAACAAAACTGCAATCGGAATAAAAAAATATATAGTGCATTTAATCATTGACTTTACATTGCTTTTCTATATATTCAATCGCTCTAAATATAAAAGTGTCGCAAATATTTTTTATCTTTACAAGGCTGCCTCGTAAAAAGGTAGGATAAGATGATACATGGTAAATATGAGAAAGGCTCAGCCAACTACAAATAAATAACCGCTTAAGATTCCAGGTATTATTAATATTAATTATTCATTCTAACTAGATACTGATTTACGGGATCAGTAGAGAAAATGTAATTAGGTCAGTTTGCATATTTATTGGATATAGCTCCACCTCTCTGACTTAGTAATGTTGCAGGTCAGAATCCACAAAAATTGAGAAACCGCTCTTTTTTGCGATTCACTCATCACATTCATAACTAAGAGAGCTAAATCAGTTCCTGATCGGATACCCCTTTATTATCTCCACTCCTGGTATTGCAACTAATGACCAATTAGTTTCAACCAATCTGTTGCATTTTGACTTACTTTATCTTACGTGAAAATGAAACTATCTATTATATATTTTTTCTCCGTTTTCAGCTCTACTAATTGCCGCGAATAATTAGCCTGGTTCGAAATCAGTATAGCAGGGATGAAGACTATATACCGTGGAAATTCACGGACACAGGCCAGTACAGTACAATAGCCAACAGGCAACGGTAGTAAATCACAAACAGGAGACTGATTGTGGAAGCAGGAACTGTATGCGGCATGCAAATCAATCGCTGTGGATTTATAGGCGGGTCAGTTCTCCGCCCGTGTGTATACACTGTGTATATCTGTGTCTATACTGCCTCTATATATCGGCCGAGTTTTTCATCTTGTCCGACGATCGGTTATTGTCGCTCTATTGTCAATGTCTGTGCATATTCATCGAGTCGTTCCTATCGCTCCCCTGGAAGTCCGGTCGTATATACAAGCTCTTGCCCGGGGATTTTTCGAATGCTTCTTTATTTGTGTATAGACTGAGCGAACCTTTGTCAGATGATATTGCTAGGAATGTATCGATTTCCAATAGAGATATGTATAGCTCTAGATTAATTTCAATATTTATTAAATAAAGTAAGTATATTTCCCTAAGTGCTTATGTGAAATAGATCTGGTAAATCACTAATCTTTTATACGTCAAATTCATTCAGTCCAAGTAATGAGAATTTTATGTACAAACTCATAAGCTTACATTGGATGTAATCTTGTCATGTTGGTTATTGGCTCATTTGCCAAATGTAATTTCTTTTATGGAGCAAACCGCTGTTGTTATTTCTTAGTTGTTACTATAAATTATAAATATGGCAATGATGATCCAATTTGGTCTTATCAAGAAAATCAAACCTCTAACTTGTTAATGTTAGGGCATATTGATAGCAAAAGATCTGAAACTAAACAGGCGATTTCACTATTTAAGACAAAGGAGAAAAGTTTCCAAAGTTAAGCTTTAGTAAATTTACTTAATATACAATAACCATTGTATATTAATGTATGTCATCAATATATTCATACATAATTTACGTTATGAAGTGTTCATTTAATTAATATGAGCAATTTTCGAGCTGCTCTCGATTTTTCACATAGGATTTACTCAAAAACGACTCTAATGATTTTAATTAAATTGAACTCAGTAAATTACTGTAGCATTAAGTGGTCTTTAACATCAGATAGGACTTATCCTCATTGAAATTGTTTAAAAGTGCTTAAATCACGATCTTTAAAACAAAATTTCAAAGAACCTTTTGATTATTTGAAATAATCATTATCATAAGAACCAATGAATAATTATAATAATAAGAGTTCGAATCGAAAAGATTCTACATCGCTCGATTCGAACAGCATTCACATGTTCACGGCTTGGTTATCATTTGCTAAAATTATGTATTTTTGGCAGGAACAAAGTTGATATTTGTTGTTTTCATCTTGACAAACACTATAATACGAATTTTTGTAGTAAGTGAAAGTTGTGAAAGACACGAGTGCTTTTTCAAGATAAAAAACAGCAATATTCCATATATTTAATAACAATTTTATCGAAGAGCGTTAATGTCTGCACCTATCAATCTATATTTGTACAAATAAGACCACATGTTATACAACAATTTACAAAGCTATTCTGGCCAAAGTAAGAATGTCAAAATTTATTCTTCAGGTCCACCAGAAAGTGCTTGCAAAAATTTATCTCTTGAAAAATAGAACAAAATTGGGTTGTATTAAGCATGATGATGACCACCTTAAAATGGTGATTGGTCCAACTTTCCACAACCTCAATGTTTGCCAGAAGCGTCCCTTTTTCCATCAACTTAGATAGCTTTTACCATCGGTAAAAGGGGTCTTCCTATTTTGCTAGTACTCTAAAGTCACTCAGAGCCTTTATAAAGTCAGATTGGCCACCGCTGCATTTACATTTGATTGGTTGAAGACAGTTTGCTTCGGTAGGGCTCAGCCAATGTCCGGTGGCGTTATTAAACTCTCAGAGAGGAGGGAGGAGGCGGTAAGCCACGCCGCACTATTTGCTGTGTCGTTTAGGCACACACCATTGGCCACCCCAACTCTTCGGCTCCTGATGAAGACGTGCCAACAGTTCATGGATGGTCGCGCGCTTTCTTCCTACGCGCGTTGGGGTGCTTCCCATGCGGCAGTAATGATGCATGCATTGATACAACTTGAATGGTTTGTTTTGACATTCTAAACTAATATTAATACGAATTTTTAAGTAAAAACACAACATACAACTGTGAAAGGGAATATATTTCTTTTCATGAACAAATAATGACAATACTCAATATTATATTTTCATTATTATATAGCGTAAACCATTATATTTAATATAAATGAATTTTTCATACCGTTATCAGTTTTTTTTTGGCATTAAGTCATGTATTTGTCAATAAGAATGTTCATGGTATTTTGAATAAATGTAAATGATTAAATAATATGGTCAAATGAACATTTAATTAATTACATGGTGAAATCATCTCGGGTTTCTCCTTTTTTCTTCTAATGTCCAATTGTGGATGGTAAAAATATGCATATTTAAATTTATTTATTTCACACTGGTAATCTGTGTATTGATATATATTATATGTGTGTATGAGCCAATTCCGGGCCTTGGTAGCCGGTACTGAGAAAATACATTGGCGAGATTAAAGCATTAACTTAAGCTTCTCGTGATGTACTGTAGGGCAATCATTTAAAATAATTATCTTTTTGACTGGATTAACCAGTCATTTTATAAAAATGTTTTTATTATCGATGACTATTTATTGTTGTTCTTTAGGAACCATTATATTTCTTTTACTTCTTAGTCTTTTACTTCTTAATTGCTAAAATGAATACAACATCTGGAGTTAGAAATTCTTGAAATATATTGGATAAATTTTTGGCCAATTAATGCAAAAATTTGAAGTACATTCTCTTTTTGGTTTTTATCACGGTAATTACATACTTACCGTCATTTTACTGTTCGGAAAAATATTCTGTGCTGGTGGCTTTGGCATATCTGGCTGTAGTTTCGGTCGGTTTGAGGTTCATCCCTTTAAATTAGAAGATTCCATCTACTTATCAGACACTTAGGAGGATTATCAAAGTTAAGGATGAGAGATAGGAGAACTAGTGGGTTTTTGTTGGTAAGGATTTTGGATTAATTAGAGGTATATCTATTTCGGGCCAAATTTGCTACGAATGGAATGTTCAGGTCTCTATGGATGAGTTTGTTTGAGACGTAATAAGGAGCATCAAGGTTTTTAAGGATAGGATTCTGGAGGAATTTGACGGTTCGGTGGAGGTGAATTCCGTATCTCCAAATAGGGCTAATTATCATAATGCATAAGAGTTTTTGTAATAAATGGGAAGTTCACAACGTTTGTCAAATAAATGTTGTAGTAATTGGGATCTAAGAAAAGCACCCCCGTAGATTTGGTTTGAGGTTAAATTGAACATTTGACATATTATTTCCTAGGATATTATCGATTTTATTTTGCTTTTCATTTGTTGTTCTTAACATATTATGTGGACTAAGGAAATTTTTGGGACTCCTAACATTGCTACAAAGTCAAAAGCTTTGAACACCTATAAAATGTTTATTGTCGCCCAACTAATACTAAGTGTATCATTTTTATAATTATTTATGGGACTCGCGCCCTCTAATTGTCCTGATTATAAACAATAGCGTCTATCTATAAACACACAACACTTTGGAAGTATTAAACATTGAAACTGGCCTGAAATGTGTCATCTTCATATGGTCTTAAACAAGTATTTTTGCTTTACAGGTTAATTGACTACATTATATTAGGTATGGGCAGAGTAGCTTGTGACAGTTTTAGTGAATACCGTGAGGCTGTGAAAATAAAATAAAGGTATGCTAATTCAGAATTAATTAGGATGTTATAATTATTTATTAAAAGATTTTTATTAGTGGTGTTAATTAATCGGTTATTCCTGGTAATGGCCAGGTTGGCCCAGACATTTACGTACTTTTTACGTTTTTATTGTAATGTATGAGGTTAGCTGAGCATTGATTAACTCTCAATAAACTGGAGTGTATAGTGAAAGCATTTAAACGAAATTACTAAAAATATAATAATAATTAAATTGTTGATTGCATAATTTCAGCTGTTTTTAGTTTGATTTTTATGAATGACTTAATTTTGTTTTACTATCGGATTGCTCTGCTGATAAATATTTGGTTCTTAAAATAAAATTTAAGCAATGGGACTTAAAGCAATCTGAATCTGATGCTGTTTCTCTTAAATAGAACAAATCAATCTGAATGAGTAATAAATAATAGTGTGGACTATTGTTTAAAATAAAATACCAGAATAGAACAATATTAAAGATAAAAGTAAACAAATAAAAGAGGCTAGATGGAGAGGGCCTATAATATTTGTGCGAAGGGGGGGCCCCACCCGCTGAATATGCATGAGGCTGATAGCAAACTAATCGATCCACTGACTGACAAGCCTCACTCAGTCCCAGTCTTCTCCTTAAACACCAGCCTTCATCTCTCTCTATCTCTACTATAATTATATATCATTATTAAATGTATAAACTGTTATATATATCATATATTAATTATATATATTTCATATAAACCGAAGGCAGGTTTACTTCTTCGAATACGAAAGCTTCGGCTTTACCATTCTTGTATTACTCCAGATTTTGATAAATCATTTTAATTCAATGTCAACTTCATCTTTCGGAATCATATTTTATGAAATCTAAATTTAATGAACATATTCTTATATCATTCCCATTAAATAATTTCGGGATAATGAAGTATTATACACCTAAAAAGATAGTTAATAACAATAGAATGGTTCTCGAGAAAATAATCAATAAATTTTTAAATGTTTTAAGATCAAAAAATAAAATATTAGTTCTCAATTCTTGTATATTTTTTGCCAGAACATTAAATAAAATATAGAAGCTGAAGAAGGGGACACAATATTCCCGAAAAGTCCTTGTAGAAAAAATTATAGGGACTAAGAATTATTGAGTTGTTAATTTTTAAGCTTAAGGCAAAATAAGAGATTGACAAACTAATAAACCCATTAATCGTATCCTTAAATCTCCAATCCCATATCACAGCCCTCGAAGAATGGTGTTGTAATTGGAGGATTAAGATAAATTCCAACAAATCACCTTTACCCTTCGTCGTAAACCTACTGACTGCCCTACAGTTTCATTTAATGATGTTACTCTTACCCCTGTCGAACAGATCCGCTACCTTGGACTACATTTGGACAAACGATTAACCTGGAATCCTCTCACAAGACTGAAAAGACAGGAAACTGCACGTCGATTTCGACTATTACAGCACTTACTTGAAAGACGGTCTAAACTTCCAACACATTACTAAAGACTGATCTACATGACTGTAATAAGCCCAATCTGGACATATGGAGGCTCCACTAAACCTTCGAATTCCTCTCGTATTTAATCCTTACAAACCAAAATCCTTCGTAAAATCCTCAATGCTCCTTACTGTGTACCAAATAAAATCATTCATAAAGACCTTAATGTTCCCTATGTAACCGATCTAGCCCGAACCAGATATCACTCCTTCCATTATAAACTCTCTAACCACTCAAACCCACTAGTTTCTAATCTTGCATTCTCTTCTATTCCTGACAATCCTCCGAGGCGCCTGAAAAAAAGATGGCCACGAGAACAGCTAATGTAAAATGTCATTAGAGTGCTACCAATGGGTAGTTTCTCTACACGCCTGTAACACTCCAGTTTAACTTAGATCAGATTTACTAAATGTATTATAATGCACAGTTGTAAATAGCAATAAATAAATATTAAAAAAAAAAACAAACTAAAAAGTGTCAAGGTTACATGGTGAAATGAATTTAAACAACAATAGAATTAAATATTTTTCAGTGTTTATATAATTGATATTTATATTGCTATTTCAAGAATAAATTCAACCCTTTATTACTTCAAATTTTTAAACCTCCTGTGTTACAAATTTTTCTCTCTTTACAAATTATCCCGTCATTGCGTCTAGTATCACAAAAAAAATTATTGGAACATTGCTGATTGGCCGTGTGTAATATATAAAAGAAAGATGGTTCGAGTGTGGTCAAAAAAATTGAAGTAGCAATTAAAATATTTATTATGGTCCAACATCTCACCGGACTAAATATTAAATTTAACGAGCTTCCTTCATAATTAATTTAATCTACTTTGAAAATATTTCATTGATTAAAATAGTTTTATAACTGAACATTTATCCTACTTTGGCCATTTTGTGACTTATACTACTTTAATCATTCTATCTGGTAGTATATCTATATAGTAATAGTATAGTATATATATAGTAGCAATATTATAGTATAAGATTTCCTGGATAGTAGATTCAACAAATGGTTCGTCTTACTTATATTTTAGTTTCAATGAAATAACCAATAACAATTTACTGTTTTCCAATGTTTTAATGACTAATTAGATTCCGAAACACAATTTTAAATTTTATCATGGATTAGGCCTTATCCAGGCCAGGTAAAATTGGAAACGTTTTTCTCATTTTGCTTTGACAGAATGCACGAAAATCATAAGACTTGTAACTTAGAAAATAATATCTTATATCTTATATGACCTTTGTTAAACATGGGTATACCACATAAACATAGCTTAAATAACAAAATCATAAACGCATTCATAATATTGTATTTTATAAATTCTTAATTAATAATAAAATAAACTTCTTAATAAATAATTCTTCTTAATATTATTAAATTCTTAATAAAATAATGCCTTATTAATGTTCTTAATTTTATTGGTTCATCTTGCACTGAAGATGTAAGCGTGAATCATCATAGCAAATTAGAAATCACCGTTTCATTATGATTTCTAGTAATACATGTTGGCGCCTGAAAAGAAAGCGGTTTCACCAGCTAAATCATTATAATACAATTGTCTGGACTGTAGCCAAAACGACCTCTCCTTAAATTATTTTAATTGTCACGTATATCTTAGTTCCTCTTTATGACAAGCGATTAATTTCGCCAATTGTTTTAAATTCAGATTGTATATAGAATTATAAAGAGAACTTTCTTAGTCCTGAAGCGAATTAGATTAAGGAATTGTAAAAGGTAAAAGTAATTGAAAGCGTTTACAATGTATCTTTGTATATTAATAAACCTAGAGATTTCAGTATTTATTTATTGTGAGCATTAGGTTGAATTTAACATATTTAATAAATGGCTTTATAAAGTTTAACCTTCGTTGTAAGATCGAAGCATATTAATTTTATTTTATTTACGTAAACGCCTAGGAGTTATACTGTACAATTTGAATGTAACATTTTAAAAACATTGAAGTTCGTATTCGTACAAAAAGTTTGTAACAATGTGTCGTTGCTTAAGCTGTGATAGCACTTAAGTCCGAAGAAAAAAAAAATCTATCACAGAGATATCAAGAAAAATCTTGAGAAATCAGAAAAATTACAAAGGTTCCTACTACACAAAGGCCGAACGAAATGTCTGCAAAATGCTTGAATGCACTGTATATTTAATTGAATTTTTTTTTAAGCATTTCATAAAAGTTTTATTTGCTAGCGGCACCCGTGACCTTTGGGACAAACTTTGGGAACTGTAATACATAGTGTAATAATCTATTATTGCTGAAACAATTATTTATTTCCATTTTTTTTATTTTTCAAGATATAGTAAATAAGTTTGTTTTATTAAAACTTTGTAAGATTTATTTTAAATTGAAACTAATTTCATGTAGATGTTCAACAAATTTTATTTTTGTTTCTTCTGGGAGTATTAGAATTTTTTAAAAAAGTCAATAATATTACGACCTGTTCGTTAGTATAAATAAAACTTATTCATTTCTTTATTGTTATAGGATCATGAAATGTTCCAGACTCCCAAACATTTTTCCTAATCAAGATTCAGCCAGTGCTGAAAAAGATGCTATCCCGAAGAAGGCTCAGGAGGAAGAGACACCAGGAACATGCGGAATCCCAAGGGGAAACCCCTTGGCAGAGGCTGTAAAAGTTTACAGTACCATAAACTGTAGTCCTTTCCTTACAGTTATATAAATACTCTTTTTATTTCCCTTTTAATGCCTTCTTTTATCGTCGTTTCTTTTCTTTCTTGTCACCTACAATTTTCTCCTCTTTCCTTAATATGCAATGAAGAATTTTTTCAAGATTGGTGGATAAGACTAAGGGGTGGATGATTTTGAGATATTTATATCAATTTTGTTAATGTTTACAACTGCGGTATTTTTTTTTAAGCAACATTTATTATTTTCACTCTGGTTATCCTCACCAGGATCATATGTGAATCAATGTGAAGTGGTAAAAATGAAATATATGCGAGGAAAACCGCCAGTAACAGCCGGTAAGTATATGTATAAAGAATGGTTGATTTTTTATTATTATCAGTATTATGAAAATTTGGATCAATACCCTAAAAAAGATATTTAATTATCCACTTCTTCATATCATGATGATTATTGTTCATCATGATAAATTTGTAAACAACAGTGCTGGAGTAAAAAGATTGAAAACACTCTGTTGCATCCATAAATAATAATTCTATATTTCATTTCAGTCCATGTTGACAGGGTAAAAGAAATGTTTTTATTTGAAATTCAAATGATATAAAATCATGGGAAAAGGTTATTTTCTTGATATAATATGCAAAAATACTTGAATAATAATATGATATATACTAGATATATGGGAAGGTCAAATAATAGTCTTGTAAAAACTAAGGTAATAACAACACATATATGCGTATTTATGAATATATTAATTAATTCATGACGCATGGATTCAATATAATTTTTAATAATTAATGTAATCAGTATTCTAATAGAAGCAATATCTGTCTGCTACGGTGGTCTTGAAATTCTGCAGAATGATTTTTATTAACACTGAAAAATCTTATTTAAAAAAAAATATATATATAAAAATTTAAAAATTAATATTTCTACCCATTCAGCCATGCGTAAATGTAAATAATTCATGTTTATCATCAAACGTTTTTAGTTACCTCCACTATTATCAATCAAATTTTGTTATCAAAATTTTCCAATTAACTGATGAAGCTATAATAAAAATAGTGCCATTGAAGTTGTCAATAATTGTTTTTCTTTCTGCAATCTTCGATTAATTACTTTTCTCCCTTTGGTTTTTCCAAAAAATATGAATTATAACATACATTGGACTCTCAATAATTCAGTCCTTCCATAATCCGAGACATACCTCTAAAAAAAAAGTTAAAGATTTGATTTTATGTAAGTATTACATATCTAATAATAATATTTTTCCAAAATACAACTATTTTTATTTAATATAAAATTCTAGCAATGTATTTAAATTTGATAGCGTCTTTATTTTTTTAATTTCTTTGTCAGCG
>NW_027106339.1:1138990-1167366 GCF_000696795.3 Halyomorpha halys | reverse complement strand
AATACTTTTTCAGAGCAAAAATATATTGTTAATACATAATAATAATTAACTATGAGTTTTTTGAGTTATTCTTGTCCTCATTGAAATAGTCTGACAGAGCTAAAATGACAATTTTAACACACTTTACTCATAACCCTTGTATATGTATTATATTGAAATTTTATGGGTTTGATAAGTAGAATTATATTATAGCATTTTACAAAGAAGTATGTTATTGTAATGCACTTGACTTTAAATCATCTAGCTGTTGTATTTTTTTTTTATACTCGATAACCAATTTAATAAAATAATTTGCAAGCACGACTCCACACCAATTCTCAGTTTTAGCTAATTTTACAATGTAGCTCCATGAATTTTTTTCTTTAAACTCTGTTCTATTTTCTGTTAGTAACTGTTTGAAAGGTTAGATAAGCCTGTTTCTATCATGGGGTTTAGGTAGTGCGGCGGTAAGGGTCGAATCCTTATTATTATTTTCGGTTTTATGATATTTTCTTGAAGGAATGTGACGTCGACCTTGTACATCGACCATAATTTCTGTAATAAAATATTGTAAAGGTAAAGTGAAAGAACCGAGGTAAAGGATTCTCGCCGATTCCCAGTTTTAGCAAATTTATTAATTTATAAAATCTAGCTAGATTAATGAAATGTTTTTCTTTAGACGCTACTATTAGTGATATAGAAATATGAACTAGAAATGATTTCAATACTCGTATACCAAAATTTAAAAAAATATTAGTATACGTAATATAGCAATCACAGTAAACAAATTATGTTTACTTGTGTTTAGAGAAAATACCTTTATTTATTTAAAGTTTACTAAGGGTGTTTTAGAGTGAAATATAACACTTGGGCAATGAAGGGCCGCTGACAAAGGCGCTAACCCTAAGAGGCGAGGTGGGATATATAAAGCTGATTACTGTAGGGGGTGGCTGGGCCCCCCTGTATCCCTCGGGGCAGCCTATCAATTATATCGCCACTCTAGAGCCAGATTAAAATTTCACTGGGAGAGGGGCACTCGAACCTGTGGTCACTGGCCTCTCTAATTACTATGTCCTTAGTTAGTAGTAGTATTAGTAGTAGGGCGTGTATTCTCAGGTGTAAATGGGGTCCTTGGTGTGGTTTACTGAGTGTTCTGCCTCTAGAAGGTGTACTACAGCCCATTGGCAAACAGTCATTCGATATTTTAACATCGATTTATTATCATATTCTATATTCTAATGTTTGAGTCTTAATTATTTTGAGAAAATATAAAATTTCTCTTATAAAGAAAATCATGAGGTGTGTACCTAGAAAAGAAAAAAATCACAATGGAAGAATTGTCTATTTAATCGTAACATTTAACGTAAAAAGTTATGTGTATTACGACTCTTTACTTACTATTCTGCTTATATTTAAATGTATGAGAACTCTAGAATATTTTACATTAGCCTCTTATTAATTATAATTTAATTTTTACTTTCATTTACATATGTATGACATCTACAGAATCTGCAGAAAGCGATCTATTGTGATCTTGAAAATTATAGAAACTAAGTTTTCAATGCAAATTTTAAATTTGATTAATTAAATTAAATTTAAGGCTCCTTGAGTTTAAGTAACCAAATCTCCCGAAGTAGCTCAAAACAAAAAGTGGAATAAAAATTAAATTACATAATTTTACTTGACCTGCTACCCACGAGACAGACAAGGAAATCAGAAACAGACTAGAGCAGTGGTTCCCAATGGGTGTACCGCGGGACCCTGGAGTGCCCCAGGCATATACCGGGGGTTCCGCAAGAGAAAGCTAATATTTCAAATTATACAAAAAAAAAAAAATAATAAATATAAACAGCAAATATACAGTGGATTCCATCATTTACTTTGCACCGTTTTTTTTTTTTTTTTTTTTTTTCCTACATATTCCACCGCGCTAACAGTTCAACCGCGACATTTTTATATTTTGGTAGTTCAACAGGGGTACCGCGATATTTTCTTAGCTCTACAAGGGTGACGTGAATTTTGTTTATCTCTAAAAGGATTCCTTAGCGAACAAATTTGAAGACCAGCTGGTCTAGAAGCCCGATGCTTCCTCATTCCATTTTGTAATATTAATTTAAACATGACTTTGTTATATTTTCTTAAACTATTGCATTTTAAGGAACTAAGTTGATATTCTCTTTTCTCATTTCAAAAATCGTTTAAATACGAATATTCTCATTATAGAATAATGATAAAACTTTTAATTTAAATTTTAGCCTTCCAAGGTGGTAAAAGTTTTGAGATTTATATTACTTTTTTTTAACATAGCACATTAGACGTAGTAAAATTAATATTTTTTGTGTATTTTAGGATGTTGCTGACAAGATAAAGAATTCTCATCTATACAGGGTTAGATTTCTACAGCAACATATAACTTTTTTATTAAAAAATGTTGATTGAAAAAATTTGTTGTTACGTCTATGACAACATTTGGTATGACCTTTGGTCAAACACGGTCCTTTCCGATTCCATCTGTATTTTAAATGTGAATTATTATCGAAGATTTAACATTAGCGGTTTCATCTTTCAGGATAATCCCAGTACAGGCTGGGGATACAGGACAAAGAAATGACTAGGCTATAATAGGCAAGAAGCAATAACGAGGAGCAATAAAGGCTGTGATCGGACAATAGCAGTCGAGTCTCCCGGCAATTAGAGGATCCTGAAAGGGGTACCGCTGTAGGACATTCCTGTCGGAGGCTGCAAAAATCCGACTCATCTTCCAGGGCTCGAAACTATTCCCATTAAGAACTAGAGACAAATCCTCGAGAACTTTATTAAAGGGCCCCCCTCCCTCACCGCAAAACCTAAGAGGATATGAAATATCACAGAGCGTCGCTAATGCAGCAATGGGATGAAGGGAACCTATTGATATCAGTTAGTGGGTAATGTGACAGCTCGTGGATAAATCATCCCACAATGGGAGGGGATGTTGGGAACAATAGAGTTGTAGTATACGGCTCTTCTATCTATTTATTTATCGCCTGTATTTAGCAAGATTAGCAAAATATGTTTAATTGTAAAGTTAAAATGTTGTTTTATTTCTTTTAGTATTATATATTGAAGATAATAATAAGCCACAGGTTCTTTGCCAGTACTAAATAATATCAGTCGCTTGAACCAAAAACATGATATGTCCATATTTAGAGATTTCGTTTTCTGTTTTTGTATAATAATTACTATTATTTTTATTTATTATTAGAAATATCGTTTGTCAAAAATTAAATTTTAACCTACACTATACAAATGAAGCAATGTTTTTAATTTCTAAATGCAATTCAGAACTTTTTTTTTTATATTAAAGCATATACATAAGTTATTTTAAAGCATAAGTGATCAGAATACTTCCACACAACAATGAATTCCAGTATAGTTGGCAACCACGTGGGAGGCCAAAAACCAGATGGATAGACAGAATTGACAGACGCAAAACAGCTGTATGCAGCAAATTGAAAGCAGTAGCCTAAGATAAGCGGGGCAGGGAAGATTAGTTCGTAGTACTAACAAATAGTGTGTTTTTATAAATGTAAATGTACACTCAAACGCGCACGCACCCCATCGCACAATTATTTACTATTTTTCGAAGAAAGCCGATCAAAATCTTTTTATATAACCTAATTATAAATAGACCCGATTAACTATATTTGGAAATCTTAGTAAAGCCTGCTGCCAGAAACTTACATGGTATTACAAAAAAATGTTCTAATCAATCAATTCAAATGACCCGTACCCTCCCCTACTATTTTTCAACTTCTGACAGTTTTTTATTATTTACTATTATCTTTCGTCTATATTAATTGTTTTATTTTCTATTCTATGTTTAATCATCACGGGAAGGCCCCTCACCTCCAAATATTTTCTAGTTGTATTCCAATGGAACGAACACATCAAAATATCAGATAAGTATTTCACCGTATACTTTCTATCTATGGTAGAAAAAAGTATCCATCTGTATCCAATCTGAATTATGTGACCATACGTAATGCAACTTATTAATTTAATGTTTTTCTGTTTGAGAGGGATCGGGAAAAAAAAATCAGATCAAAATAACTCACAAACAGTGATCAATTTTTCATGATGATGAGGCTCTCCAAAAGCCTCTAAGACGTAGCACGTTGAAAAGGATAGGATGGGTCAAGTCACTGCACTGTGTAGCATCACTTTATAATCATCTCTTTGATGAAGAATGAAAGTGTATCTAGGTTTTGATATATAAGAGACAGTATTTAACTTATAAAAACAAAAAATAGTTTTGAAGAAAATGGTGAAGAAATATCTGAAAGAAAATTGTGTTGACGAATTTTATTCAGATGATTTCAGTTCTCACTTCAATTTATTTTGAAATGCTGATATGAAATGAAAGCATTATAAAGGTAGTCGGTTACAGGACGGTTATATGCGCTGACTATATCGGCTGAAATTGTGAACCCAATTTATATCATTGATAATTACTGAGTAACTTGAAACATCGAACTTCAAAATCTATTGTAGAGTTCACTTAGAACAGACCCCGAAGAAACAAGTCAAATTTTTACAAAAGACTACGAGAATTTCGTAAATAATCTGAGCCATAAAAATTCAAAAACAGTTGGGCCGTTAGGTTAAAAATTGTTACAAAACCTACTAATGAGCAAGCAATCTGGCATCCCTAAACATATTACTATGCCTTTGGCTTTGCCGCAGGCAAGTAATAAAAACTCTACACAAAATTATAAAGTATGTATATATTTGATTGTTTTTTGTCCGAAGACTGAAACATAAATATTATTATTTTATTATATTATTATTGTTTACATACAGTCTATAAATGGTAAAATGACGTATGCACAGTTTATACACGGGTGATAGGATCCCATGTGTGCGGTTCTGCATATTAATAACCGTAATAATGGACTTAATTTAAGTTATATACAAAGTTATTATCGATTTTCTTTCAGGCGAACGCACTCTGTATCCCATTAAGTCCTCTGGTGCGGTGACAGGATGTTGTTACTGACGAAGATAAAAAGACAGTCCCCAGAGAAGCAGAGGTGTCGGGCTGTGTGATGCGAGTGACACCTCTCGCCCAGACCGCGACTTCAAAGGCTTCATCAGGGCCAATCAGCCCAGATGGCTCCAGCGGAAAATGAAATTTGACTTGGGGGGCAACCCCTAGGGGCCCGCCCATTTTAAATTCGCCGCCCCTCGGCCCCAGGGGCGCTAGTGTAGATCGGAGATAGGGCCGGGTAATGAGCCGGCTCTCCTCTTATCCTAATCCTATCGCTCTTTTATTTCACACTGTTATGGGTCAATTAACACTCCACCAGGCGATAGCCGATAGTTCTTTATCGGAACCTGTTATCCTCTTAGGTTCGTGCCTTTGTGGACCATGGTCGCAACGTGATTAGGGTTTTAAGAACCAGGGTCGTCGGGCGTATAAGCCGGAGTAAGTTGTGAACCGGCAGCTGCTCAGGCATTCTCTTACCTGAGTTACTTCATTCTTATAGAGTGATAATTAATTATTACGTGCTCGATATATGTTGCAGTAAAATTTATAAAGTCTAAGTAAACAATTTTGATATCCCCTAAATAAAATGAAACTGTCACAATTGCTGTACTTTTTTTATCCAGATCGTCATAACTGAAAAAGAACATAACTAACTACGTATATATAATTATCTTAATAAACCGATATTGTGTACGCCTTTTACACTCATATAAAACCATAATCCATTCAATATAAAATTTTAAGATTAATAATTAAAGCTCCTTGCTAAGCTATTAGCGATTAATAATAACGATTAATAATTGAAGCTACATACAGACTCTTGTCAACCATCAACCATTATTTCTTAAGGATAACCATTACCATGAGTATCCTTTATCACTGCTTTCATAAAAATACCTACAATCAGGTAAACAACATGGCTACGGCTGACATCCTCTTAAATACCAGGAGGTGATTAAAATGGAAATGGATAAAGGATTTCCTGTCGTAAGTAACAGTATTGAAGACCAAAAAGAAATACTGCTGGGCACTGCCCTTTCACATGTTTCAAATGCAATAACTTTAATATTTCCATCTAATTTACCGATTCCTATCGTTTCTGTGACACAAATTCTGTGAATGAAGATATGAAATTTAAAAAGAAATAAAGATAATAGTAATATAATTTTTTTTAAATGCTAATAATTTTAATAATTTAATAATACCATAAATTAATTTGTCAAATATTTGGAAAAATTAAATATATGCCTTATACGGCAGTTTTGGCCATTGTTGTATACAAAATATCTTTTGTTTTTTTAATGAGGTTTGTTGTTATGCAAGTCATTTAAAAATTTGAAACCATGAAAATGTCGTTACTGTTTTGGTAAAAAACAACATAATGCAATCAAGAGCTTTCGAAAATAAAATATTTTGCTAATATATCGCCAGGTTTATTAACTGAATCATTATTCAAGTTTGAGTAATGTTTATTTTCATGAAAACTTTTTTTTTTTTCGTACCCTTAATTAAAAATAAATTAGTACATCATAAATATAAAACATGAAGTGTATGATATATGCCATTATAAGGTGTAGATATCAGTCCAGCTAAGGTGGTATAGCTATAGCCAAAGGCTCATGGAATTAATAGACAGTGAAAGGTCATGAAAAATTTGATATATATATTTTTTTTCGTAACCTTCTTTGTTATTAAATTTATATAATACATACATGCAAATGCATAATATAAATGACAAGTGTATACTAGCATGCTACTGCCTTGGATTGCCTTGTGGCATTGTAAGGTTCGTTGCAGGGTCCTATCAAGGTAGTCAAATCATGCAGCTAACGCCAGTGGATTATTGGAACGGGGAGGGACGTTCCGTTGGTTAGGTGTGAATGTAATGACTTTAGACTGTAAAGTCCAAGAGTCCAAAGTCCTTCCCTTGTCGAGAACTTCAACTAAGGAGACAGTGCACTGTCACCTCCTAGGTCTTGGTGGCGGGGTAATTTCACTGAACAGAGGGTTAGAGCAGGCCTTCAACCCATCAAAAAAATTGATGTGTCGTCGGCTTATGAACTCTGCCACAGTAGGGAGTTTTTCACGGATGACACTGTTCTTGGCCCTCTGAAGCTTGGTTCCCCTGACGATCCTTTGAAGAACAGATCCCTGAAAACTCTTCAGTTTGTTTAACGTAGTTTTATAGAAATGTCTCATTAAAGGAGCACCATGGAGCAGAGTTGGTCTGATAATTGCTTTGCAGATCAGTAGTTTGAGAAGTTGCGGTGAAGTGGGCAGATGGTGCAACCTGTACGTTTTAAGTCGGGCCATCTTGAGCCTCTTCTTGGTGTGATAGATAGAGGATGGAATTAGAGATCTTCCGTCCCTGTTTATCCACCACGAATCTTTGAGGCAGGCAGCTCATTTTGCCTTTCTGAAAGGACATGACAATAGCGTCAGTCTTAGGCTGGTTCACCCTAATGCCATCTTTCTTCAATGCAGCTACGATGGTGGCAAAAGCTTTCTGTGCAAGGGTAAGGAGCCCGTTTAGGCCTGGCACTAAAGGCATAGACTCCAATATCATCCGCATAGGCTGCAACCACTGTCTCTTTATGCTCTTGATCATGAAAAGTTTAATATTAAAATTGTTTTAATTATGAACATGAATGAAGAGTTGAATTTATGAGGGTGGAGCTTTAGTTTTTAAATTTTTATCATTGAAGCCATTTCTGAGCCATATTCATAATTTGCCTTCTGATTGAAATCAACACAACCTATTCGAAACTGGGGTTGGCACAACTCCACTTCAAAGAAAAATTGAAGTTAAAAAGAAAACGCCCACGAAAGGAACATTTACGTTTAGGTCAATAAGAATGTACTTTACAACTGCCATTGTAATCTAATCCGCAGCATAAGGCAGCCAGTGAGTTGGTCGTAATCCCCCCTGCTCCTCTGTCACGCCCAAGAAAGGTACATAAGACCTGCCTTTTTGGCTTCAATGATTTTGCCAGCTTACCTTCACCATTGTACTGCTTCCTTCAATATTCTAGAAAGTAAGTATGCTACTATGGAAACAAAAGGGTGTTATCTTACATAAGTTGTTATTGGTATATGTTTATTTATATGTTCATTCAAATAAAATATGTACTTTCTGAGAAAAATAAAATAAAAATTTAAAATTAGGTTTTGAGACTTGTTAACTTATTTTAACCTTATAGTGTTGCGTGTAATATGAAGAAGTATGGAATATACCATAAAATGACATCTATCCCATATCTCTAACTAAATTAGGGAGGCTTCTGCAGCGATTTTAAAACCTATTTTTCTTTGAGTACTTAACTACTCTCTAATTAAAAACAATAAGACATATCTCAATCAAATTTCACATTCTTCCATGTTTATACCTATAAATTTGTGCAAAATTTGAAGAAAATTTGAGATGGTAAGTTTCAAAAGTGTGTTGAATTGAAGGGAACCGTACCTATAATTTACATTTTATTAAACATTAAAGTTCACAACATAAAATATCAAAACCATATTAGTCATTATCATTGCTCCGAAACCAGTTGTAATACCATTAAAAATTAAAATTTCAAAAATTTAAACAGGAAAAAAATGTTAATTCTGTTTAAAGACGTCACCAGGAGAGCATTCTCTGTACTAATAAGTTTAAAAATTGAGGTTTTATTAAGTGTTCTTTTGATTTCGGAACTCGAAATGATTTATAATTTTAGGGAGGAGGGAGGGAAATAATAGGTGAAGTATGTCTGAACTAGACCAGACATTCATAGAGGCCATTACGTTCTCTTTATCATTTTTTTAAAAATCAGAATCCAGTTCCTTATTATCTACAGTATCTCCTCTTCATTATTATTATATCATTCCAAAGTCCATTCTTACTATTTGCTCTCTCATTTCAATTTAACATAATGTGTTCTCTGCTGTTGTTTAGCAGAATTCAGAATAAAAAATGACGTATTTTGTAAAAGGAAAAAACACGTATCTAATACATATCTAACAAAATTTTGATTTTGTATTTTTCAAAATAAATACTGCTCAGTTTGCTCGAATTGCAAATTTAATAAAACATTCAGTTAAATTTGGTTCAATGTTTGGCGATATTAACTATTTTAATAAGATATAGAATGGTATTGTGACAACATCCTTACATGACTCCAATAACGACGTGACCAGTGAAAAAGTCAGCCGAGTCGGAGCTGGTGAATGGAGCGGTGGAACTGTGTGAAAAGGTGCTGAATGGAGGAGATGCAGAGTAAAAAGACAAAGAGAAGGCTATGATTGAAGCATGTATCCTGGGAGAGTAGACAAAGGGGGTCTGAGGGACTGCCTCCACACCTGATTAGTCGGTTTGTCTGTCCTTCTGGCGGTGTCCCTTTATGGTGATTGGCTTTGTGGGCCACCGCGCTCTTTTATTGTCCAGTGCAAGGACATGTTCTTCCAGGGCTCTCTAGAGGTCCTCACAGGACATTCTTATAAAAACTGAAGAACCAAGAAGGAATGGGCTGGATGATTGTGATCCTTGTTACAGATCTTGGCTTTATATATCATTTTTTTTTTTTATTCAAACTTAACTAGTTAGTTCATTGTGAATGAATTTATAGTGACATACCGAAATGTTAAACAACAGTTAAGCCTGTACCCTATGGAAGATTTATTTAAACTAGTAGTTTATTTAAAAAATTAATATTGTGAAAAAACAATCATATAAACTGCTAGTAATAAACAATCATAACACCACGATAGCTCGTAAATTACAACTATGAAACACGGCAGTAATGACGCAGGAAGGTTTAGTGTCCATAATTTTCCCTGAACACATTGAAGATTCATATTTTCATTTATTACAAATAGCTTAATTAGCATTGTTTGTTTCTTAGTGATATTTTTTTTCAATTATTAAATACCAATCAAAACCATTTAAGAAAAAAATTGGGAATACATTACACCCACGATTCTTTAATAAAAATCTAATTATATAAAACATATTATAGTTTATAAAACAATTGCTTAATATACACCAATAAACATTTTTTTATCATTTATATTATATCAGTTATTAAAAAATATTTTCGTATACTACTTGTGAAAGAATTTTTTATAATTTGTTTTTCCCTTTTTCTCAGTTTTTTTTTTTTTACTAGTCTTTTGTGCCAAGTATTTGTAATTGCCAATACAACGTTATAAAGAGTGTCACTTTTTTTTTTCATTTCTAGCCATGTTTGATCTCTAAAGTATCTACAAATCACACATCATTGTGAACTAGGTAAGTACCACTGCCACCTGTAGATGCCTTGACAGTGAATTGTTCTATTTCATAAGGTCAAACTGTCTTACTGTCTCACTATTGTGATAGCAATACCTGATCTTTCAGCTCCCAACGGGCTTATTTATTATATGTGGTGAAGGTTACTCAAGAATTAAACAAGCACTAGATTACTCTAAAGCTGTATAGTATCCGTTGTACATTTATTTACGTTTGCATCATTTCAGTTGTTGAATAAATCAGCCATGGTTAATTCTTACTGTATAACTAAGTGAGTCTAATCCTCCTGCCCTTCTTTAGATTAATTAGGGATAATTTTGAAGATTTAGTGGTCCTTTCAGTCAGTAAAGGCGCCGGTTCGTTTCCAGCCTGGGCAGGTTGACATATATTTCGTGGCGGCCCCACAGTAGGAAAAATCTAACTTCTCACTCTGATTAGAATAGGTTCGTAAATGTATTCTTATATTTAATTACTTATTGATGACAGATAATGGGAACCTCATAACTGGAATACTATAATCTACGAATTACCAGATTTTCATTGCCAGCCTACCATATATTTTCTATCAATTCAAAATAAAATACTATGTAGTTCTTATCAAATGGTCTACTTTGTAGAACTATTTGTAGAAATTGCATGACATGCGGATAATATCAGTTAATAATATAAGTTACAAGCGAGGCCAGCACCTCCACAGAGGTGGCATAGAGAAGTCGGCATCTTTGTCAGAGACATATCCTTGAGGCAGTTTAGAAATTCAACAGTTTGCATTTAAATAGAATTTTTAATCTCGCCAGGGCAGAAGGTTTTTAATATTTGCTACCGGTGGAAGGGAGAAAAGGTTGGTTCCTCTTGGGTCTTATCCAAGCAATTCCGATGCAGATCTTGGGAGGGGAGCAAGTCTTCGGTCGCTGCCTTATGGTTCACTCTTCTCCTCTGAGGTGTCTCTGTTAGGAGCTGAAGTGGATATCGATGTTCCGCATCGATTGTACGCAAAGTGGAAGGTGAGGATGACGTCGACCATTGTAATTCAATATGCCCAATATTATTACATCAATAATTAAAATAACCTTTCGATATGCTTAAACCCCTAGGTTTTAGAGCTTGAAATATGCAATCATTATACTTATATTTAGCTACCAGATATTTAAACTATGTATTTAAATGTTGAAACAAATACAATTTTAAATGGCAAAAATCAATAACTAACTTGTTATTAATATATATTAAGTTCCTTATAAAAATGCTTACTCATCAATATAATTGGTTAATTATTATTAAACTATGAACAATTTCTAGTCGAAATAGATGAGTCTGCCTAGTATAGTTTGGAGGAATAACAATAGTGGCTGTTCAAAAATGTTTAAAAAAAATTAATTTTTCATTCGGAGTTCTTTATCTTTAAAACTACCTACAACACCAAAAACTCTAGGAGAAGAGCATTTAATGTCGAGTAAATTTTTTTACAAAAAGATACAATTTCTTAAAATACAACATTTCTTAAAAAAATAACTATTTTATTTATCTATTTTAATGGATGTTCTATTAGTACGAGGGGAAGATGGTATGAGATGCGGTCAGAGAATAAAACAAATAAGTTTTAAAAAACTTATTTATTAGTCCCAACGTTTCGGTCAGATTTCTAGCCTTCATCAGGGCAGAGAAGAAAAACAAGATAACAACCAGTGAATAAAGGATATATAGAAAGATTAAAGTAAATAAGTTTACAGAATGAATATAGATAAATATAAAGTAAATAAAGAAGTGGGAAGATAAAACCTATATATAAGTAATTAAATAGGTGAGTAAAATAACATAATTTATTTCCCACTTCTTTTGATATTTTATTTGCATCTATATTCATTCTGTACAATCATTTACTTTAATATTTCTAGGCATCCTTTATTCTATTCTGGTTATTATTTTGTTCTTTGTCCTTAGACCTGATGAAGGCTAGAAATTCTGGCCGAAACGTTGGCACTAATAAATAAGTTTTTTAACTTATTTGTGTTATTTTCTGATCACACTCCCAACCATCTTCTCTTCATACTTATAATCCACGGATATTCATACATATTGCTCAATTAGGTTTTCTTGCGTTGGTGGTTTTAATATTAATTAATATATGGTTTTTTAACGTTTTTAAATAACCGCCAATATTTATTCTCCCCAACTATACTTAATTTTGACTTGTAATTATACATGGTTTTCATTAATGTAATAAAAAATTGGCGTGATATAACTGACATTCATTCAACCGGGCTCTTGTACTATTAGAAATAAAAGTAAAATCTATTTAATTTTGATGGGCACGGTCAGTTTTGGTACCTGTATATTTACGATAATATTTCTTCTAGTAATAATATAATTTACCAATTTCATATTGTTATAGTATTATATACTCTACAAAGTGCTTAAGGTTCCCCTCCATCCTATACGTTATTGTCACTCGCAGGGACACGTCCGGTGTTGACCCAAGTTATACCGGCCGCTAATATTACTAAGGCCCGTATAAAACACTAGGAGTGCCAGGACATTGTATACTGCCAGTCATAAATATTTGTGAAATGTGGTGGGACTCGTGGCCGACGTGTTGGACATAGCTACGGCTGGTTTTTTGAAGTGCTTGGCCCACTTCGTTAGCTCACCTCGGGGTCCCCGGCGCCATATGGCGATCTCACGACCAGCTTATTATCATTCAAATCTCCCTTATTGCCAACCGAGTGGTTCCGATTTGTACCAGAAGGTCCTGTGCGTCGACTACTTAAGGATGTTTGCCACGGTCCAATGGTTCGTTAAAAAGCTACGTGTGAGGAGCCCTATCCAATATGCTAATTAGCTTATTTGTCCACTTTTTTAATATATTTTTTATTTAATAGCTTAATCAATGAATGAAAATTTCATCACGTACATCTTATGATGCTTTAGTTGTCAAAACTTATGGAATGAAATTTGGTCCAAAATAAGGATTAAAGCTGAATAACTTTGCGAAATCTTTCCCTGAGATATGACTAGAGATAATAAAAATACCTGCATGTACTCAGTATAAAATAGAATAATAATAATTTTATTACTCTCTTATGTTTCTTTTAGGTAAGAATATAATATTATAATACAATAATAATAATAATTATAATAATAAGAATATAAAAAATATAATACTACAAACTTATTTTTTTACTTATTGTAATTTTATTTTAGAGTGCTTATATTTAGAGTACTTACTTTTATCTTGGATGTTTCGAGGATTCTGCGTTCCCCTCTTCAACATCTATAATGTAATAAGCTTTCTTTTGTCTGTTTATGTCTTGAAATTTACAACAGTACGAAAATACATCTAGTAAATGTGATGTTTTGATTACAAAGGTATTATGCGCACATTACATGTAGAGAAACTACCCATTTGTAGCACTCTAATAACATTTCTACATTAGAAGGGTCTCAAAACCTTCTCCTTTAGGAACCTCGGAGGATTGTCAGGAATTGGAAGAGAAAGCAAGGTTTGAAACTTGTAGGTTTGGATGGCTAGGGAGTTTGTAATGGAAGGATTGATATCTGGTTCGGGCTTGATCGGTTAGATATGGAACATTGAGGTTTTAATGGATGATTTTATTGTGACAAAGTAAGGAGCATTGAGAATTTTACGAAGGATTTTGGATTGTAAGGATTGGATGCGAAAGAAATTCGAAGGTTTAGTTGAGCCCTAAAGCTCAACTCCGTCTGCTAAGATAGGCTTTATTATAGTTTTGCAGGCCAGTCTTTTGTAATGGATTGGAAGTTCACACCGTTTGTCTAGTAAGTGCTGTATTAGACGGGATCGACTTGCAGTTTCCTGTCTTTTCAGTCTTGTGTAAGGATTCCAAGTTAGTAGTGTGCCAAGATGTAGTCCAAGGTATCTTTATCCTATTTAAGTCATAGAACTTATGAAAAACTATTTAACTCATAGAAATCTTAATTTCTAATAAAGTCCACGTTCCGGCCAATTCGGCCATCCTCAAAGACAATTTTAAATATAAATATTACAATCACATCAGTTTTAAATACTTTGTGCAGGCTATTCTGCTATTCTATATTCTATAGTCGTGTAGACCAGTCTCTTGTAATGGATTGGAAGTTTAGACCGTTTGTCTAGTAAGTGCTGTATTAGATGGAATCGACTTGCAGTTTCCTTTTTAATCTCTGTCTTTTTAATTCTGTGTAAGGATTCCAACTTAGTGCAAGGTAGTAAATTTGTTCGACAGGTGTAAAAGGAATATTAAATACTGTAGAGCATTCGGTTGGTTTACGACGAGGGATATAAGTGGTTTGATGCAATTTGTTGGGATTTATTTTAAGCCTCCAATTTCGGCACCATTCTTGGAGGGTTATATGGGATTGGAAAGTTTGGGATGAATTTAAAGGGTTATTACTAACTGCGAGCACACTAGTGTCTGCGGCATACGTGGTGTAGATAGTGTTAGGATAGGTTGGAAGGTCAGCTGTACTGAACGTGTAATGAATGGGACCGAGGTACTACTTTGACGAACACCAGGAGTCTTAGGGAAATGGGATAAATGGGAACCATTATGGTTTACTTTGAATAATATATCAGTGTCAAAGTAACGGATAATGAGAAAGTATGTAGGGGGTAGGAATATATGGAGTTTGTTAAACAAATAAAATGAGACGACGTCCACCATACGATGACATTCAGCAATGTGGAGTAGAATGTTCGAAATCCAAACTGGTGATCTAGGATTGTATGATTAGAATCAAGGTGGGTTATTTAAAATTACATTTTTCGAAGATTTGGCCCTTAATAGGCAATAGAGAGATAAGATGGTGGGAGGATGGGTATTCTGGCGGCTTTTGGGGTTTGGTTATCCAATTGTCTATAGATAATTTCCAAGGGTCAGGAAAATAAGAGGAATGGAGTAGAGCCTTATATATGTAGATGAGGAATGGCTTTTCGAGTAAAAAGTGTTAGAATGTGGGATGTTATTAGGTCGTATCCAGGAGCTTTGCGGGAACTAATCTCTGAATGATGCTGGATATTTCTGAAGGATGAAATGTTTTAGGTGGGAGGATCATTTGGAGTGGTATATTAAGTTTTCCTTCAATACGTTCAAGGTAAATTAGATTAAGGATAGCTGGATGCGAAATAAAAGTTTTAGAAAGGCTTAAAAGCTTACCTTTATATATAATATAATAATAAGCTTTTAACTTTTTCTTTAATGGGCTTTTCTAAAATTTTACATAATCAAATAATTGTATAGAAATAATTCAAACCGTTGTCAAACAAAAAAATCTATAGGTTTTTATAAATGTTAAAAAACTTATTAACTTGTTTGAATTCGTTCTATTTAATAATTAGAAATACATTCAATTGACTATGTAGAATTATAGCAAAGTTTATTTTTAAAAATATATTAAATTATCATTGCTGAACAGGGATAGGCAGTATCCCCGAAACGTTTAATATACAAATTAGTTAATTAAGAACTATTACGACTAAATTTATTAATAATTATAAGTTATGAAACAATTTAATGAAATTCTAATAAACTCTATTATCAAGAATTTCATTTAAAAATAAAAAATAATTTTTTAGCGTAAGCATAAGAAAAAATAGTATTAAAAATATATATGATGCTCATAAAGAATTTATGATCACAATTCGATTAGACGAGTAATATTTGGGTTATAAAAAAAGTAATTTGTTAAGTGTAGCCTATAATGGTAAAACTTGTTCAGATTATTGAATTTTTATTTTTTCATCACTATGCTTCACTCTTTTCGAATTTTATGTGGTATTCGAAAATAGTTACACGATTTAAAAATAACCCCATAAATAATGAATAAAATGTCAATCAATTGTAAAAATCAATCTATCTGTGTTACATCTAAAAATATAGTTCACGTTATTTATTGCTTTCTCCTTGTTTTAATATAATTTAAAAAATATTTATTTTCCAGAATTACTGGTTTATAAAATTAAGATTTTTTCCTATAAATTAGGATGTTTGAATCTCTCGTTTTGACAAAGATTTCTTTTTTCTATTCTATTACATTTTGTTCTACTTCGATAAGCTTTAGCATTTTAAAAATGACCTAGACTTCTTTTTAATGTCCTAACTTTGGTTCTAATAATAAACACGACTCACATTCCTTGACCAAAATCAGTAGAATATTTTGGTTTAACTGCAGACAAATCTCTCACATTCACAAAATACTAATAAAGAAGCAGATAAAGGGAAAACAAATAATGTTCCTCATTTTTAATGAAAAATTCAAATTAATCTTCCAAAATAGAATAATTTTGTATTATTCATTTATTCGACCTTTGTTCACTTATTTCTAACACGTTTGAAGCTCAACACGTCTTATCAATTAAAAAATACTGAAATGAATTCTAAATTTTTCCTAGAGAATATTCAACAATCCCCCGTCACACAAAAATTACCAACACTACCAAAGCTTGCATTTCCCCACAGTACACCAACTATATTTAACTGCTACCTATTTCTGTAAAACATTTTACATAAATCCAATAACAAGATATTTAAGCGTTTGAAGAAAAAAACAAACTTTTTTTTGAAACAAGCAATTTTCATGTTTTCATCTATTTATTTAATAAATTTTAATAGTATTTATATAATATTTTCTTTCTTTAATTGTTTGTAATAAATTAATAAAAAAGAAGAAAAATAATAACCTTATGTTTTAGAAAAGTCATAAATCAAATACAATTTTATTTATATTTCATCCAATATTGTTTGATTTTGAGGATATTTATCCGCAATTATATAGTAATGAAATAATCTCGTAATTTAAAAATAAATCTTTGTCATATTATAGTATTCAAATATCAAAGAAGCATTGTGTTATTTTCAAAAATAAACAGTAAAATATTTGATATTGTCTGTTAGAATAATAAATTTTTGTTCGTATTGATAATGTTAGTTAATTTGAAGATGAGAAGTATAAGCTGTTCGCCGAATGAACAGCTTCAAAACAGTACGTGAAATATTTTTTAAATTATTTGAAGCCTACTTGTAACGAAATAGAACGTAATTCTTTCGAGTTTCGTTATAGCTAGCTAGAGGACTGGAGGCAGCTGAGCCGGACCTGCCCGCAGACGGGGACACCCCCCAGGCATTGCCCGAGGGCACACTCGACCACCCTGTGATTACCTATCCATCCGGTGCCCCCTGCCCCTCTTTATACTCTCTTCTGCCTCTAGTACAAATCCAATCTAGCCTGCCTTATGGTGTGGTGCCTATAATCGCATTCTATGCAGCTTCATCGATCTGCGATGGGCGCTGTCATTCATAGAAGTATCATCAAGGAATACGATATTGGTTAGATTATCAGCATTTAATTAACATTATTCCCAATAACTAAATAAATTCTAATACTTAATTATTTATGAAAAGGAACGTATTTGAAACTCCACAATATCATAGAATAAGTTAAATATGGTGCATTGCATATTTGTATTTAGAAGTCAATTGACATCCTTTGTTTCTAGTTCCTTTGATCCTACCTCGGACCATCATAATACTCCGGTCAATAAAAGATATAAAACTTCTGAAGTACCGCTAACGCAGGTGCTTGCAGATCAGAATACGCCCTCCCAGAAGACGCCGACAGACGAGATAAGACAAGAGCTTTCCCGACAAAGAGAGCCAAGACAATGGGAACAGGTGTGCTGGGCGACGGTGACGGATAGCGGAGGATCCTCTAGCTTCGGCGGCATATGGCCTTGCTTTGTCACCGGTAACTATCTGGAGCGAATTGGCTGCTCCGACTACTTAGAGAACTAAAAGGATTCCGATCGCTGGACGAGAAGACAGAAAACATTAACCAATACTAATTAAGGTTTCTAAATATATTTATCTCTTTATATGTAAATAATAAAACAATCAATAAGTAGCACAATACTCTGGAGTTTGCCGTCCCTTTGGTTAGTGGCTAGAAGAGTGAGCAGTTTGTCCAGACCGATGGACGAAATGGATAAAATTATTATTCTTAGGGTTAAAATTGGGTATTGCAGTCAAGTATTCGAAAATTTAGTCCCCGATCACGCATGCTCAAGAGAAATAAGATATGATATAATTAAACTTGAATCTAGGGTACTAGGTGTTCCAGAATATAATTACTTTTTATTTCATTGCATTTTACAACAAGAAACGATCAGTTTCGACGCAATCCTCCCACCTGCCATTCAGTTCACCCCTTGCTCGTTTACCCTTCGAATTAGTGTTTGTTAACTTTAACTTCAAAATCCTACCCAATGCGCCGTAATGCTATCATATGAATTAAATTTTCCAATAGTTGTAAAGTACCAGATGTAAAGCGTTATGTAGCCTTCTCAATTCCCAGGTTAACTTATTCCTCTTCGATCGGAATATTTTATTTTCAAAAAAAGTAAAGCTGGTGTTTCTACTATTGCTATTTTAAGATGCCACGTTTCACATCAGTATAATGCAGTAGGAAGGATAATAGTTATGTAAATCCTAACTTTAACGATTTTAATATATCTTTATATTCTTTCGCTGTTCCTTTTTATACAGTTGATGTATATCCTGAATTCTAAAACCTGTATACCTGCTCAAATGTGTTTCCTATGTCTATAAAACTGAAATTATTATCTTTTCTACTGATAGCCGAATTTCATTTCATTTTTATTTATTCTGAGACTATTTTCATTCCTAGCTTTCACCAAAATATTTCTATAATAAATTTATTTTAATTTTATATCAATTAAAAATAATAAGAAATTCCTGATGTTTAATGATAAATATAGCTGATGGTGGAGAAGACGCTCCCAGCTGCCGTTAGAGAAGCACAAGAGATCCTCCAGCCTCCAAGTGTCGCCAGAAGCGCTGACTTGGTAGGCACTTGGAGGGCAATGAGGCGAAGGGTGCGAACTCAGGGGGGATTGGAGCGGGTGCCTCTGGGGCTGCCTCAGTCAAATATAACGGCCTGTGTTGACTGATCTGATTTATCTACTGCCCAATGAATTATAGTTAGGGTCCTTTTATAAACATTGACAATAAATGCACTCGTTTTTCTTACAATACATCACAAGCCAAATTTGGGAACCTCGATGATAATCTGATTATACAGAAAAATATTTAAACCATTGCTTCGTCAATTAAAATAATTAGGTGAATAGAATGGTTTTTTTAAAAATTTTTTGTTCATATAATTGGTATTAATAAAAATTTGGTATAATGCAACCTGCCACACTGAAAGGTAATGAGGTAATTAGGGTTCAACATAATAAATCATTCCATTTATACATTAAAAAAAACAAAAAAAAAACGAAAATTATTATGATGAAAAAATATACGCACACTTCGAATAATCGTAAATAGATAAATAATAAATTGTATTATACATTTCTTCTGTGGAGATTTCGACTGTTCAGTGTTTATAAGTTTGAATCTTGACTAAATCGGATTTAGTGATAAATTTTGATGATAATTTTGCAATAAAAATAAAAATGAATGAATCATTGGAACGGTATTAATAGAAACGGACTATAGAATCAATGCAGTTTGTCCATTATTTGACCATCTCAATGACACAAATTTCAGCTTGATCGGATCGATCTATCGGTAGTGTGGTAGAATGTGATTATAAGATCACTATTTACAACAGTGAAACTGAATAAATGTTGGGCAAAGAATGAATTTGTGAATAGTGCCAACACTGTGAATGAATTCAATATCATAGGTTGGGTTGATAAACGAGAGAATCAGAGCTGACAGACTCAACTGCACTGTATCCAGAGAGGAAAGGGTTGCCCCGGAGATCCCCTAATACCGGGATTAAGACGGGCCGAATATAATCATTGACGCCTCCGGAGTTGGGGTGGATCTAACGAGGATATAATCCACGGGGCGAGGAGGTGGAAGAATGGCGAGCGAACAGGGAAGCTGTCAGCCTTAACGACTTTTTGATACTGACTGACTGTCGGGGCGTTCAATAAAAACCAACAATGCCCGCACGCTCCCCGCCTAATTACCCCGCTATCGATATCGATACATAGGCACAAAGTCGATAGGACAACAGTCCGGTCAGGCGGTCTTATATTGTGTTTGACTGAAGTCAACAATGCGACATGGGCCCTGGACCATTATTGCCTGTACCTCGTGTTAACCCAGCCAGTGAGCACTAGATGAAACAGATTCATTAAACCTTGCATAATCCAACATACACTAAACACTGCAATAAATTTTTAAAAGCCTTATTAAATATGAACTTAGTTGTTATTGCTTAAATTTCCGATGTTAAAGTATAGAAGAGCAAATGCAGATTTCTGAATATTGGTCAATAAAGAGTTAATAATGTAGCAGAATAACTCTTTTATTTTATTTCGAAATTTTATTTCCAATTTATGCATATACTATGAGAACCATATGAAGCGGTATGTATACGATAGTAAATATAAAAATAAATATGATAATTTTTTTTTTAGAAAATCAAAAATCTCTTTATTTTCTGTAATATTTAGATGATTTTCAGTTTTGAAGTGTATTTGCAACGTTGATACGGTTTTTAAAATTACTGTGATAGTATATAACCAGTTAGTGTTAGTGTGTGTGATAATGTCATAAATATTGTGTGGCTCCATGAGGCATTAAGTTGATGAATAGTACTTCCCTTCGATCCCGCAACTGAGTAGTCATGACTTTACGAGCAGACGGGATTTTATCACTTTTAGCTCCTGTAGGTACTCTGAAATACTTAAACACCCAGATGAGCAATCAGGAGTCATAAATCTTGAATAAAGTTTTCTTTATGGCGATTCGGCTCTGAAGATGTAATGGAATATGAAGTTCTACGCTTTCTCGAAAATCTGGCAAGGAATAGGTATGACATAGTCAACCAAGAGCTATCAAAGCTTTTTCAAAAATATGTTTAATGTTTAAAATCAGACAAATATCCGATCTTTAAAATGATGTTAATGTTATTGACAATAATGGTAATTTTATGGAAAAAGGAGATCTTACTTTTAATAACTAGGAGATCTTACTGTTAATAATTATACCTAAATTACATGTGACTGATGTGATAAAAAAATAAATCAAGTTAAAAAAAAAATTTAATGAGTTAATTTCACAACTATTCAACTGAAATTTTCAGTATTATTGAAAAAACTGCTGAGTACTTACGTCATTCTAGCTTCCTCACTTTTTTATTACTTGATAAGCCGTAGTACCCAGAAAGTAATTTTTTTTACGCGAATGTAGTTAACAGAAGTTAATTTAATTAATACTATACTTATTTTATATTGATCCCAACTTTCCTCTAAATTTGGGCAACATCAGAAGAGGCGTTTTTGAAATATACGTGCGAAATACGTGTACGCATGCGCAGGTGAAATTAGTCAATATACCAAACCGCACAATCCCTGAATATTTCATCAATGTCGGATTAAAAGTTCAAGGAATAATTCCCGAACACTTATTCACTACAGATAGACACGGAACCAAATTTATTATTTAATGACAAGTACACAAAAATAAGCGTTGATAAATAATTTTATTTAATGAATGTAGTTATTTTGTATATCCAAATAACATTTAGTATGATACGTGACTATTTGATAGTTGATATGTTGTTGCCATTGGGTATTAAGAGTTAGATATTTATATCATGTTGAAGTATATGTTAAATCGATGTTCAATTACAGGTGTCATTCAAGTTCTGAGTACTGGTTAAGAAACAAGATGGCCGAGGCTCGAATTTAGAGAGTATTGAAAAGTTGTGTGATAAGTAATCATTTAATTAAATAAAAGTAGACATTCGGTAGAGAGAAAAAAGTTAAATTAAAGTGTGGATTTATGCCTTATCACCCAAAATTTGTACACATCAGTTCCACCAGAATTGCCAGGCATTATCTGAAGGATAAGCGCTTGTATGGTTGAATAAGCAGCAAATATCAACTACTCAACTGAAGCCGCAACAAAGCAACCCTTTGAGATGAAGAGAATATTAGCGTGTTGTGGTACACCGTGGAGGGTAAACGAGGCCGGTGTAGACCCCACATACACTCTGTTCTCCATCTGGCTCCCTCTACATCACTGTGTGGTCTGGTTCTGTCTGTATGCAGCTTATTGCCCTGTGTTTAGTGGGGAGGGTCTACCGCACTTTTAGGGAAACAGGAAAGGGTGCCTATATCGAAGGTCTTTTTTAAATTAACTGTAGAAGAAAGAATAATATGGTCTTTTCGTCGTTTGATTCCTTTGAAATGATTTTTACTAATTTACAAAAGTGGATTCCCACAGATCAAGCGGTCATATTGGACCGACTAAACAATCACCGCGACAAGCCCTTCACAATAAGCATTGAATGAGATACAATAAAATATTTTCCTTTAAAGAATTTTCCTATATTCATCTTGACTAGCCCTTTATTATCATCATTCAGTCCAGATATACAATAATTATTAAATAAAATATAATTAGATAAACTAATCAACATTTTTGTGTTATTGTGTTGTACGGTCTATATCGATAATTTCTTGAAGGATTTCCATTCCATATAAATTTAATCCACAACATTTTTCTCTATCACTACTAGTCATAGATAGATTTTCAGGTCTAAGTAAATAAACTAAAATTTCTATATTAATTTGTTTCACCTTCTGACCTTAAGATTTTACAATTTATTTAAAACTGCCTTAAGGACAACGGTTAAAACAATTTGATTTGCGACAATATAGAAGCAAAGAGGATGGCATAGTAGAACTGCTGTTTTACTTGTTTATGTTTTGACAGAATAAAGGTATACAACATTTTCTATATCAATGGCTTACTTCACAATAGTGCTAGTAATGCTACATGGAAACTAACATTACGAAAAATCCAGTTAAAAAGTTTTCTGTTTTAAGAAAATTAATTGAAAAATTTTAAATTAATTAAAATTTGAGAACCTCTCCTTTGAAGTAAACCATCGATGTGACTCATAAAAAAACAACAGCCAATAAAAATTTTGGTTGGTTCCCTTGTGCTTTGCGTATTCAATTATGCTAAACTAAAATTTTACCTCAAATAAAGTATCAATATATTTTTTAAACATCATTTCCGCTCTTTAATCTTCCGCTCCATCAACCTTAGTGTAATGAGAATAGTATATTATTAATTTAAAAAATGCCATACATTTTAAATGATCATATAACATGCTGATTAAATGATTTTTTTTTTTTGGAATGAAGTTTTATGATATAGAATATTAACAATCCCTCCAATTGGTAAAGTAATTAATTTATAATTATTTTAAGAAATTGTTTCTAAAAATTAAAATATTTATTTAATAAATCATTTCAAATTATTTGTAGATAACATTTTTCTATGTAATAAAAAATAAGGAACTGTGTGAAAATATTTGTTGTAATTTATTACTCAATATAAATATGATATTCACAAAAGCTCTGAATCATATAATGTACTTTGTAAAAGTTGTGAATGGAATAAATTTATTTTAAAACATTAATTTCAAGTCATAGGAGAGAACACCCAACAATAGATGGTTACGTTTAAGTGGAAGTTATTGAATAGAAAACAAATTAAAAAAAAATCTTTTGTTTCTAAATGTAATTAATAGTCATACCAACATCATTCTTCAAGAAACATAAACTATTACATGAATAGGCGTTAGGCCTAGCTAGCCCTAAGGCAACATCCTGACTCGCTAGAACTGGACCACACTCACTGGACACTGGACAAATTGATGACATTCGCTCCAGAAGGACTCCTATTAGCCGTATCCTTGCCTCCGGGTATGGTCGTAAAGAATTATCTCCTGCGTACCTTATAGAGCCAGAGGCAGGCAGATATTAATCGCAGCCTGTGGACGGAGAGGTAATAGCCATCCTAGGCAAGAAGTGGTCAGCTCGATATAGGAAGAGGTCGCACTGTCGGAGGTATTGCGACAAAGGCAGAATTATTGACCTCACCAGCTGCCCTCAAAAACAGGTGTAAGCCTTTATAGTTAATCATTTATCAAAAGTTGTAATTTATAGAATCAAATACTCTTGTTTTTCTTCCTTTGTAGTGTTTACATGATCTACATACAACTTTTTCACTATCTACTTAAAATCTTGACATTGAATAAATACAAAATGCAAATTGGTGTTTCCTTTACTATTAAATAGAAAAGGGGGAAGGGTTAATAAATAAAACGGAATGATATTCAAATAAAAACTTAATTAAGAATTATATTATGTTATTTAAGTTAAGGTAACGAACAAATATGATTTTAAAAAAAAATGTTTTTCCCTTCTTTGATCTGCAATATTATGTAGAAACGTAAAATTATTTTCACACAAAAACTTTATTAATTTAATGACATAATTCATTCAATAAAATGTCACTAAGCTTATTTATTTAAAAGAGAAATAAATAATATGAGTTTTAAAAATATACATATACTTTTCTTGAATAGTGGCATATCTGACAAAAAAAAATTTTTTTTATATAATTCAAAATTGGATATATTCTAAAGATAATACAAATATTAGAGTTGCTACAAATTAAAGTAGTCTAAGGTACCATCTATGGAATATCTCAAACACAAAAAACTCTATTTTTCAGATGTACCAAGATTTATGCAAAAGCAGCGACATAGTTGGTTTCACGTTAAATATTTTAATGTGATGTGAATATTATGATTATAATATATTTTCTAGTGAATTTTAAAATTAAATTAATGTTCAAGTTTGGTTTTACATCTTATTATTATATCAAGAAAGTAAAATATGTACTCACCAGGCATCAATTATTGTGTGGTGCTGATGTAAGGCATGCCCTAAAAAACAAAACATTCTCAGTAAAGTTATTTAAAATTTTAAAACAACACTTATATTTAAATTAATTATAAATATTTGTATTATATGAAGACTGTTTAATAATTAACTATATTTTCCATGACGATGATGAGACAATAAAATTGGTATTTGAGGGAACAGAAATGCGTTATTTGTCTATTCTACCCAAATGCATTCATTATACACAGCGTACCTATCAATACATAACTGGACAAATATAAACTACATATATTAACATAATACAAAAAGCATTTTTTTTTCTACCTTTTACTTTACTAAATACAATATATTTTTTCTGTTTGACAATTTTATTTTATTTTTTCCCCCTATATATTTGTTTTCCTCATTATTTTTCTTGCACAAAGCTATATTACAATATATTTATTTGTTCATTCAATATGCTCTTCTTTTTGTTTCACTCTCTCATATTGTCATGATGTCTCACCAGATCAGTTAAAAAAAAACAACGAATAAATAAATAAAAAAACTAATACATAAATTTAAAAAACATAAAAATGAGTTAAAATAAATGAATACATAAGTTAAATACGAATAGATAAGTTAAAAATCCAAAGGTTTACTATCTCAAATATAACATCAAACAGATAAAAAAATGAAATAAAAAAATAATGCAACAGATTTATAAATTTATAACAGTAAAAATAAATAAGAGATTAATGACGTTGATGACCTAGGATGTTTTACGTCATTAAACAAAACCAAACAAACTGTTTAACAATATATTAATGATAATTACTATTATCTGGAAAATATTAAGACAACTAATTGAATTAGATTGATAAGAAATTTTTCTGTATTCTATCCCATTTGCAATCGATTCCGTTCGATTGCAGGTTTCCGGTATCCCTGTTGTTTTTTTTTTAGAGTACTCCTAATAAAATAACTTCATTGAAACTAGTTCTTGCACATATCTTCTGGTTTTTCTTCAAGTTTCTACTGCATATTAATAGGTTATTAACCAGAAATCTGTTATTTTCTTTTAATATTATCATTTGTGAAAAAAAAAAAAATGTTTAATATGGGTTCGAGTGGTAAAGATGGGGCTAAGTGTAAAATCCTGAAGACGGAGCATAACTTGGAAACGTCAAAGTGTCGAATGTATTTTGATTTGAATTTAAAAAATACTAAACTTACAATTTTCACAAGAATTTAATTGAGTAATCTTTAAAACAAATAATACATTGCTATAAAAAAGCATTAGTTACTAAAATTGTTAGAGTTGACGTAAAAAAGTTATCTTGACCTTAGTGTTCAGTTTTTGAGTTGTGACCAATTCCGTCTTCACCCCTTGAATCCAGAACAGCTATTTTCAAAAAAAAAATTCAAAAGGATTTAAGTGAATTATTTGGATGGCTTCATCCTATTAAAATTTCCTTACATAATGTGACCTTTAACATATTTTTAAAAGTCAAATCCTGTATATTTTATTCACGCTTGAAAGTTTAATATCCACGCATCTTTCAAGTACCCGGAGAAAGGCGCAGAGCTACCGTCTTACACTCGCATGAATAGCGATAGTATATATTTGTTTGTAATGGTTATTACACGACCAATTAGCGACGGTACGGAATAAATAGTGGAGTTATTAATTCAGGATGAACGTTCTTTAAGTTTTTTATGGATTTCGACATCCTTGCTTCTTGAAAATTATTACATTGTGAAGATGCGGGCCACTGGGAATAAAATATAATTTAACATTTGCTGTCCTCTTAGAGAAAGGATGACTCCTGAAGATGAAGCTTAATACTCCGCTTTTATATATGATTTTTTTTTAAGCCTACATAAATATAAAATTATATTAATAATTATAGTTTTTCGAACATAACATTGATATTTAAAATTGAACAGTAAATATATGTAAAAGAGTTATCGATGATTAAATTGATTTGAAGGTGAAATTTGAGGCATTTCAGTATGCACCTATAATACCAATTAGAAAGTAGGATAGATGCATACTGACTTAGTGATTTCCTTGAGATTATGTATATATATATTCTCAATACATTTGAAACTTTTCATTTATACAAACGAAACACTTTTGTTTTCCTTTTTATATACCAAACTATTTCAAAAACCTTAATGTATTTCTAGAATAGTATATTATACCATGTCAGTAATCAAATGACTTAGTGATGACTGGTATTTCTTAACACATAAATTTTAAAAACTGAACATTTTCGAAAAAATAAATAATCATTAGAATTGAACTGTTTAATTGCTGAGAAATCTAGTAGGTTCAATATTCTAAGAAAAAATAACACATTAATTTTGAATGACAAGATCCTTTTTTACGTAATGAAATAGTATAAAAATTATAATATCAAGATAAATATCTTTTGATCTTTATCTCTCAACTTTGTTTATTTTTCTCCTATTATCAATAAACACAAAAAACATCAATAAAATATTTATATGATTAACTTACAATTCACTTATCTCATAACACTATATCTCTACTATTAAACCTTACAATTGATTTGTCTAAGTTATTTAAAAATTCTCTTCCTACTGCAGGGTAATGCCCAAGTCAATTATTATATATATATTTATCAATTAATATCCCACATTTTCTCTTAATAATTTCCTAAAAACAGTTATCTACTTACAAATATATATTTGTTATTGTATCAATTTAAATTTTTAACCATTTTTTATGTACACAATACACACTATTACGTTATCAAATCAATATTTATCAAATTATATTTAAACCTACCTTCACTAGTTTAGGACATCATTAATTATCATAATCATTAATTCGTGTCCACTTAGTTAATAATCTTATATTTTTTATGTCAACAATAACATAATTTAAAAACTTATTATTATCCATATACATATACATTATATAGAAAAAATATTCAACCAACAATCATCTTATTTCTAACATTTTTGATTTTTATTTATTCAACTTTTTATGATTTTATCGACATTTTTGTTTACTATTTGAAACTTTTTATTCATTTCTATTATTTTCCAATTTACTACATATTAATTTTATAAATTTTAGGTGTCTCCTCGATTGAGGCCTAGGGACCGAAACGTCAGCAAAAAATAATCCAAATTAAGAAATAATGATCAAAAGATATTTGTTTTTTAAAATTTAAATTACCTACTTCAAACGAAAAATAAATATAGAACAAATTAATAAATATGTTTTAATGTGAACATCAAATGAATTTGCCATTTATTTCGAGAATTAAATAAAATAAATAATTTATTAGCATTCAACCTTTGTTGAAAACTTATTACTTAAGTGTATG
>NW_027106339.1:1137158-1138881 GCF_000696795.3 Halyomorpha halys | reverse complement strand
TTTTGTTTATTGTAATTCAAAGTGTTTTTTTGCTACAATAAAGGCTGGAGGGTTTTAGTTACCAAACTGATGGAACTCTTGGATGTGAATTTTCCTAAAACATTAAATTTTAGATTTTATTCAACTATTCAACTTCACATAGCGTTGATAGTATGATTTTCACTTGAGATTCTATTCGGTAGGTATATATTAGTTATATACAGATAAGGTAACGTATAGACATACATATAGATATAGACAGCACTAAGGTGTATACAGAGAGGAGACGGTATGGGGCTGGTGGGACACTGAATCAATACGGGCTCTAGCTGGGGGCAGCATACTAAACACCACCGACCTCCAGTCTAAACACCACCGCGTACCCCAAGGCACAACATTCTGTCTCTACTATGTCGTACATAAATATATATAAATAGTGCTAATATATGTAAAATATCAGAAGCACGGTTCATTCAAGAAGCAGTCTGAGGTTGTTCTCAACACAGGATCAGTTAAAACATGGTTAACTATGAAGTTAAACCTCAAATATAACCTAAACCAGACTACATAGGAATCAGAAGAGGCGATTTCATCTAAAAATTTTGTTACTAACACAATTATGTGTACTAATTATTTAAAAGGAAACAATCGCATTAGTAATTTTAGGAACACCTAACCTTCATTTTTTTGACAGAAATGTTTTTGTCGATACATCCATTTCAAGAAATATAGTAGTAGAATCCTAAATGCATGTAATTATATATAAAAATTATGAATAAGCTTTGTATAGTTTCCATTTTTGGAAATTAGGTATTTTTAAAATGTTCAAAATAATTCATTAAGTAACATATTTATAGACTGACATTTGGATCAATTAATTAGTAGTAGCCACTAAAGACTTTTATATAAAACTACTTTTAATAAATTTATATTGCATTTAAAATAAGTAAAATTAAAGCTATAAGAAATATTTAGTAATATATTACTATATAGAAATACTATATAGAAAAAAGTAATATATTACAGTTTAATGTTTTAGATTTTCAGTGAAATATAAGCTCATTCTATCCTTGCATTACTAATGATATTTCTGTTCATGTAAAGATACTATATTAAATACCTTTATATTTTGAACAGATATTTTCTCCCAGATATGTTTATAAATAGTATCTTTTTATCTTAGGTATAAAACTTTGCAATGTGTCAAGGTAATCGTTATTTATATCTTTGGAAAACTAAAAATAGTTCTTGAAGAAGTTTGTCGGGGGGTGCGGTCAGCAAAGAACAACATAAATAAATAAATATTGTTTTGTTTATTTATGTTGTTCTTTGCTGACCGCACCCCCCGACAAACTTCTTCAAGCATTAATCTACGATCAACTATCTACATCTCATTAAAAATAGTTCTGTACTTCGAAAGTTTAGGTCAGAGTAGCATATGTTTGGAAGTTTCCTGATCAGTGTTAACAATAGTTTCCCTATGAGTAAAATTTTATTTATTGTTATCAAATGTCTTAATTGATACTAAAAACTTCCAACAAATTGATAGATGTATTTATGGGCTTATAATATAAAGGGACCTCTGAGCCTGCACTATTAGTATTATTACAATAGTGCAAGTATAATCAAGAGTCACGTAAAAAAAAATAATATTTTTTAAAATATATTACAACAACATAATAATGTATTAAATTCATTCTACTATCCAATACTATTATACAACATTAAATTACTAAATGATTTA
>NW_027106339.1:1135166-1135788 GCF_000696795.3 Halyomorpha halys | reverse complement strand
TATTATAAATATTTATTATTTATAAATTTACTGGATACAATTTTATTTACTGTTTAAATAAATAAAATTGTATCCATTTTAGTCTCAAAACATTTTTTATCCATTTATAACTTGGTTGTGACATTTCAGTAGAAATGTTTGTGTCTCAATTTGGTTATGATAAATTTTAGCAAAGAAGGTTGACTGATAAATAATTTTAATTTTTATACTTATGTGAGGAATTGACTAATTATGATACTTTGTAGACTGATATAAATGACCTGGGCTGAATAGTCTGCATAAATTTGTTTTTTCAATGATTTGGTACTAAAATTGTATTAAGATTGTAGAAACTTTCTTAATTAATGAAAACACGTTATTTATTTTTTATACTTTTTTTCTTCAAAATTTAATTATTTTTGGTATATTGGAGCTTAATTTGAAAAGCTATTTTAGTTTCGTTTTGTTTATTTCAAGATGTATCTAATTTTCTCTAAACAATTGATGAGGTAGTTCTAAACTTTTTAATGTTTTGCGTCCTTCAATAATTATATATTTATAATACAAATTTTGGTTTGAAGTAGATTTGTTTAGTAGTTATCAAAAAACATCCATTTGGTCTCAACAATTTTTTGTTATTTTA